>NW_027476353.1:0-285636 GCF_051020955.1 Megalopta genalis
TCATGATTTAGCTTCAAATCAATGCGATGTAGAAGGTTTACCTCCAAATCCATGCTTAACAAATAATTTAGCTTCAAACACTTGGGATATAAGTGATATAGCTTCAAATGCAGAAGATCAAACGAGTTAGCCTCAAAATCCATGCGATAAACTTGATTTAGCTTCAAATCAATGCGAAAGTAGAAGGGTGAGCTTCAAATCCATGCAACACAAATGATTTAGCTTCAAATACTTGCGATATAAATGATATAGATTCAAATGTAGGCGAAACAAACGAGTTAGCTTCTAATCCATGCCAAACTCATGATTTAGCTTCAAATAAATGCGATGTAGAAGGTTTACCTTCAAATCCATGCTTAACAAATAATTTAGCTTCAAACACTTGGGATATAAGTGATATAGCTTCAAATGCAGACGATCAAACGAGTTAGCCTCAAAATCTATGCGATAAACTTGATTTAGCTTGAAATCAATGCGAAGTAGAAGGATGAGCTTCAAATCCATGCAACACAAATGATTTAGCTTCAAATACTTGCGATATAAACGATATAGCTTCAAATGTAGGCGAAACAAACGTGTTAGCTTGTAATCCATGCGAAACTCATGATTTAGATTCAAATCAATGCGATGTAGAAGGTTTACCTTCAAATCCATGCTTAACAAATGATTTAGCTTCAAACACTTGGGATATACGTGATATAGCTTCAAATGCAGGCGAAACAAACGTGTTAGCTTGTAGTCCATGCGCAACTCATGACTTAGCTTCAAATCAATGCGATGTAGAAGGTTTACCTTCAAATCCATGTTTAAAAAATGATTTAGCTTCAAACACTTGGGATATAAGTGATATGGCTTCAAATGCAGACAATCAAACGAGTTAGCTTCAAAATCCATGCGATAAACTTGATTTAGCTTCAAATCAATGCGAAGTAGAAGGATTAGCTTCAAATCCGTGGAACACCAATGATTTAGCTTCAAACACTTGCGATATAAATAATATAGCTTCAAACACAGGCGAAACAAACGAGTTAGCTTCTAATCCATGCGAAACTCATGATTTAGCTTCAAATCAATGCGATGTAGAAGGTTTACCTTCAAATCCATGCTTAACAAATGATTTAGCTTCAAATACTTGCGATATAAATGATATAGCTTCAAATGCAGGCGAAACAAACGTGTTAGCTTGGAATCCATGCGAATCTCATGATTTAGCTTCAAATCAATGCGATGTAGAAGGTTTACCTCCAAATCCATGCTTAACAAATAATTTAGCTTCAAACACTTGGGATATAAGTGATATAGCTTCAAATGCAGGCGAAACAAACGTGTTAGCTTATAATCCATGCGAAACTCATGATTTAGCTTCAAATCAATGCGATGTAGAAGGTTTACCTTCAAATCCATGCTTAACAAATAATTTAGCTTCAAACACTTGGGATATAAGTGATATAGCTTCAAATGCAGACGATCAAACGAGTTAGCTTCAAAATCCATGCGATAAACTTGATTTAGCTTCAAATCAATGCGAAGTAGAAGGATGAGCTTCAAATCCATGTAACACAAATGATTTAGCTTCAAATACTTGCGATATAAATGATATAGCTTCAAATGTAGGCGAAACAAACGAGTTAGCTTCTAATCCATGCGAAACTCATGATTTAGCTTCAAATCAATGCGATGTAGAAGGTTTACCTTCAAATCCATGCTTAATAAATAATTTAGCTTCAAACACTTGGGATATAAGTGATATAGCTTCAAATGCAGACGATCAAACGAGTTAGCCTCAAAATCCATGCGATAAACTTGATTTAGCTTCAAATCAATGCGAAGTAGAAGGATGAGCTTCAAATCCATGCAACACAAATGATTTAGCTTCAGACACTTGGGATATAAGTGATATAGCTTCAAATGCAGACGATCAAACGAGTTAGCTTCAAGTCCACGCGAAAAAAGTGGTTTAGCTTCAGACATATGCGATATAAGTGATATAGCTTCAAATGCAGAAGACACAAACGAGTTATCTTCAAATCCATGCCATGCACTTGATTTAGCTGAAAATCAATGCGATGTAGAAGGTTTAGCTTCAAATCCATGCGAAACAAATGATTTAGATTCAGATACTTGCGGTATAAATGATACAGATTCAAATGCAGACGAAACAAACGAGTTAGCTTCATATCTATGCGAAACACATGATTTAGCTTCAAATCAATGCGATGTAGAAGGTTTAGCTTCAAATCCATGCGAAACAAATGATTTAGTTTCAGATACTTGCGGTATAAATGATGCAGATTCAAATGCAGACGAAACAAACGAGTTAGCTTCATATCTATGCGAAACACATGATTTAGCTTCAAATCAATGCGATGTAGAAGGTTTACCTTCAAATCCATGCTTAAAAAATGATTTAGCTTCAAACACTTGGGATATAAGTGATATGGCTTCAAATGCAGACGATCAAACGAGTTAGCTTCAAAATACATGCGATAAACTTCATTTAGCTTCAAATCAATGCGATGTAGAAGGTTTACCTTCAAATCCATGCTTAACAAATGATTTAGCTTCAAATACTTGCGATATAAATGATATAGGTTCAAATGCAGGCGAAACAAACGTGTTAGCTTGTAATCCATGCGAAACTCATGATTTAGCTTCAAATCAATGCGATGTAGAAGGTTTACCTTCAAATCCATGCTTAACAAGTGATTTAGCTTCAGACACTTGGGATATAAGTGATATAGCTTCAAATGCAGACGATCAAACGAGTTAGCTTCAAGTCCACGCGAAAAAAGTGGTTTAGCTTCAGACATATGCGATATAAGTGATATAGCTTCAAATGCAGAAGACACAAACGAGTTATCTTCAAATCCATGCCATGCACTTGATTTAGCTGAAAATCAATGCGATGTAGAAGGTTTAGCTTCAAATCCATGCGAAACAAATGATTTAGTTTCAGATACTTGCGGTATAAATGATGCAGATTCAAATGCAGGCGAAACAAACGAGTTAGCTTCTAATCCATGCGAAGCTCATGATTTAGCTTCAAATCAATGCGATGTAGAAGGTTTACCTTCAAATCCATGCTTAAAAAATGATTTAGCTTCAAACACTTGGGATATAAGTGATATAGCTTGAAATGCAGACGATCAAACGAGGTAGCTTCAAAATCCATACGATAAACTTGATTTAGCTTCAAATCAATGCGAAGTAGAAGGATTAGCTTCAAATCCATGCAACACAAGTGATTTAGCTTCAGACACTTGGGATATAAGTAATATAGCTTCAAATGCAGACGATCAAACGAGTTAGCTTCAAGTCCACGCGAAAAAAGTGGTTTAGCTTCAGACATATGCGATATAAGTGATATAGCTTCAAATGCAGAAGACACAAACGAGTTATCTTCAAATCCATGCCATGCACTTGATTTAGCTGAAAATCAATGCGATGTAGAAGGTTTAGCTTCAAATCCATGCGAAACAAATGATTTAGTTTCAGATACTTGCGGTATAAATGATGCAGATTCAAATGCAGACGAAACAAACGAGTTAGCTTCATATCTATGCGAAACACATGATTTAGCTTCAAATCAATGCGATGTAGAAGGTTTACCTTCAAATCCATGCTTAACAAATAATTTAGCTTCAAACACTTGGGATATAAGTGATATAGCTTCAAATGCAGACGATCAAACGAGTTAGCCTCAAAATCTATGCGATAAACTTGATTTAGCTTGAAATCAATGCGAAGTAGAAGGATGAGCTTCAAATCCATGCAACACAAATGATTTAGCTTCAAATACTTGCGATATAAACGATATAGCTTCAAATGTAGGCGAAACAAACGTGTTAGCTTGTAATCCATGCGAAACTCATGATTTAGATTCAAATCAATGCGATGTAGAAGGTTTACCTTCAAATCCATGCTTAACAAATGATTTAGCTTCAAACACTTGGGATATACGTGATATAGCTTCAAATGCAGGCGAAACAAACGTGTTAGCTTGTAGTCCATGCGCAACTCATGACTTAGCTTCAAATCAATGCGATGTAGAAGGTTTACCTTCAAATCCATGTTTAAAAAATGATTTAGCTTCAAACACTTGGGATATAAGTGATATGGCTTCAAATGCAGACAATCAAACGAGTTAGCTTCAAAATCCATGCGATAAACTTGATTTAGCTTCAAATCAATGCGAAGTAGAAGGATTAGCTTCAAATCCGTGGAACACCAATGATTTAGCTTCAAACACTTGCGATATAAATAATATAGCTTCAAACACAGGCGAAACAAACGAGTTAGCTTCTAATCCATGCGAAACTCATGATTTAGCTTCAAATCAATGCGATGTAGAAGGTTTACCTTCAAATCCATGCTTAACAAATGATTTAGCTTCAAATACTTGCGATATAAATGATATAGCTTCAAATGCAGGCGAAACAAACGTGTTAGCTTGGAATCCATGCGAATCTCATGATTTAGCTTCAAATCAATGCGATGTAGAAGGTTTACCTCCAAATCCATGCTTAACAAATAATTTAGCTTCAAACACTTGGGATATAAGTGATATAGCTTCAAATGCAGGCGAAACAAACGTGTTAGCTTATAATCCATGCGAAACTCATGATTTAGCTTCAAATCAATGCGATGTAGAAGGTTTACCTTCAAATCCATGCTTAACAAATAATTTAGCTTCAAACACTTGGGATATAAGTGATATAGCTTCAAATGCAGACGATCAAACGAGTTAGCTTCAAAATCCATGCGATAAACTTGATTTAGCTTCAAATCAATGCGAAGTAGAAGGATGAGCTTCAAATCCATGTAACACAAATGATTTAGCTTCAAATACTTGCGATATAAATGATATAGCTTCAAATGTAGGCGAAACAAACGAGTTAGCTTCTAATCCATGCGAAACTCATGATTTAGCTTCAAATCAATGCGATGTAGAAGGTTTACCTTCAAATCCATGCTTAATAAATAATTTAGCTTCAAACACTTGGGATATAAGTGATATAGCTTCAAATGCAGACGATCAAACGAGTTAGCCTCAAAATCCATGCGATAAACTTGATTTAGCTTCAAATCAATGCGAAGTAGAAGGATGAGCTTCAAATCCATGCAACACAAATGATTTAGCTTCAGACACTTGGGATATAAGTGATATAGCTTCAAATGCAGACGATCAAACGAGTTAGCTTCAAGTCCACGCGAAAAAAGTGGTTTAGCTTCAGACATATGCGATATAAGTGATATAGCTTCAAATGCAGAAGACACAAACGAGTTATCTTCAAATCCATGCCATGCACTTGATTTAGCTGAAAATCAATGCGATGTAGAAGGTTTAGCTTCAAATCCATGCGAAACAAATGATTTAGATTCAGATACTTGCGGTATAAATGATACAGATTCAAATGCAGACGAAACAAACGAGTTAGCTTCATATCTATGCGAAACACATGATTTAGCTTCAAATCAATGCGATGTAGAAGGTTTAGCTTCAAATCCATGCGAAACAAATGATTTAGTTTCAGATACTTGCGGTATAAATGATGCAGATTCAAATGCAGACGAAACAAACGAGTTAGCTTCATATCTATGCGAAACACATGATTTAGCTTCAAATCAATGCGATGTAGAAGGTTTACCTTCAAATCCATGCTTAAAAAATGATTTAGCTTCAAACACTTGGGATATAAGTGATATGGCTTCAAATGCAGACGATCAAACGAGTTAGCTTCAAAATACATGCGATAAACTTCATTTAGCTTCAAATCAATGCGATGTAGAAGGTTTACCTTCAAATCCATGCTTAACAAATGATTTAGCTTCAAATACTTGCGATATAAATGATATAGGTTCAAATGCAGGCGAAACAAACGTGTTAGCTTGTAATCCATGCGAAACTCATGATTTAGCTTCAAATCAATGCGATGTAGAAGGTTTACCTTCAAATCCATGCTTAACAAGTGATTTAGCGTCAGACACTTGGGATATAAGTGATATAGCTTCAAATGCAGACGATCAAACGAGTTAGCTTCAAGTCCACGCGAAAAAAGTGGTTTAGCTTCAGACATATGCGATATAAGTGATATAGCTTCAAATGCAGAAGACACAAACGAGTTATCTTCAAATCCATGCCATGCACTTGATTTAGCTGAAAATCAATGCGATGTAGAAGGTTTAGCTTCAAATCCATGCGAAACAAATGATTTAGTTTCAGATACTTGCGGTATAAATGATGCAGATTCAAATGCAGGCGAAACAAACGAGTTAGCTTCTAATCCATGCGAAGCTCATGATTTAGCTTCAAATCAATGCGATGTAGAAGGTTTACCTTCAAATCCATGCTTAAAAAATGATTTAGCTTCAAACACTTGGGATATAAGTGATATAGCTTGAAATGCAGACGATCAAACGAGGTAGCTTCAAAATCCATACGATAAACTTGATTTAGCTTCAAATCAATGCGAAGTAGAAGGATTAGCTTCAAATCCATGCAACACAAGTGATTTAGCTTCAGACACTTGGGATATAAGTAATATAGCTTCAAATGCAGACGATCAAACGAGTTAGCTTCAAGTCCACGCGAAAAAAGTGGTTTAGCTTCAGACATATGCGATATAAGTGATATAGCTTCAAATGCAGAAGACACAAACGAGTTATCTTCAAATCCATGCCATGCACTTGATTTAGCTGAAAATCAATGCGATGTAGAAGGTTTAGCTTCAAATCCATGCGAAACAAATGATTTAGTTTCAGATACTTGCGGTATAAATGATGCAGATTCAAATGCAGACGAAACAAACGAGTTAGCTTCATATCTATGCGAAACACATGATTTAGCTTCAAATCAATGCGATGTAGAAGGTTTACCTTCAAATCCATGCTTAAAAAATGATTTAGCTTCAAACACTTGGGATATAAGTGATATGGCTTCAAATGCAGACGATCAAACGAGTTAGCTTCAAAATACATGCGATAAACTTCATTTAGCTTCAAATCAATGCGATGTAGAAGGTTTACCTTCAAATCCATGCTTAACAAATGATTTAGCTTCAAATACTTGCGATATAAATGATATAGGTTCAAATGCAGGCGAAACAAACGTGTTAGCTTGTAATCCATGCGAAACTCATGATTTAGCTTCAAATCAATGCGATGTAGAAGGTTTACCTTCAAATCCATGCTTAACAAGTGATTTAGCTTCAGACACTTGGGATATAAGTGATATAGCTTCAAATGCAGACGATCAAACGAGTTAGCTTCAAGTCCACGCGAAAAAAGTGGTTTAGCTTCAGACATATGCGATATAAGTGATATAGCTTCAAATGCAGAAGACACAAACGAGTTATCTTCAAATCCATGCCATGCACTTGATTTAGCTGAAAATCAATGCGATGTAGAAGGTTTAGCTTCAAATCCATGCGAAACAAATGATTTAGTTTCAGATACTTGCGGTATAAATGATGCAGATTCAAATGCAGGCGAAACAAACGAGTTAGCTTCTAATCCATGCGAAGCTCATGATTTAGCTTCAAATCAATGCGATGTAGAAGGTTTACCTTCAAATCCATGCTTAAAAAATGATTTAGCTTCAAACACTTGGGATATAAGTGATATAGCTTGAAATGCAGACGATCAAACGAGGTAGCTTCAAAATCCATACGATAAACTTGATTTAGCTTCAAATCAATGCGAAGTAGAAGGATTAGCTTCAAATCCATGCAACACAAGTGATTTAGCTTCAGACACTTGGGATATAAGTGATATAGCTTCAAATGCAGACGATCAAACGAGTTAGCTTCAAGTCCACGCGAAACAAGTGATTTAGCTTCAGACACTTGCGATATAAGTGATATAGCTTCAAATGCAGAAGAAACAAACGAGTTATCTTCAAATCCATGCCAAGCACTTGATTTAGCTGAAAATCAATGCGATGTAGAAGGTTTAGCTTCAAATCCATGCGAAACAAATTATTTAGCATCAGATACTTGCGATATAAGTGATATAGCTTCAAATGCAGGAGAAACAAACGAGTTATCTTCTAATCCATGCGAAACTCATCATTTAGCTTCAAATCAATGCGATGTAGAAGGTTTCCCTTCAAATCCATGCACAACAAATGATTTAGCTTCAAACACTTGGGATATACGTGATATAGCTTCAAATGCAGACGATCAAACGAGTTAGCTTCAAAATCCATGCGATAAACTTGATTTAGCTTCAAATCAATGCGAAGTAGAAGGATTAGCTTAAAATCCATGCAACACAAATGATTTAGCTTCAAATACTTGCGATATAAATGATATAGCTTCAAATGCAGGCGAAACAAACGTCTTAACTTCTAATCCATGCGAAACTCATGATTTAGCTTCAAATCAATGCGATGTAGAAGGTTTACCTTCAAATCCATGCTTAACAAGTGATTTAGCTTCAAACACTTGGGATATAAGTGATATAGCTTCAAATGCAGACGATCAAACGAATTAGCTTCAAAATCCATGCGATAAACTTGATTTAGCTTCAAATCAATGCGAAGTAGAAGGATTAGCTTAAAATCCATGCAACACAAATGATTTAGCTTCAGACACTTGGGATATAAGTGATATAGCTTCAAATGCAGACGATCAAACGAGTTAGCTTCAAGTCCACGCGAAAAAAGTGGTTTAGCTTCAGACATATGCGATATAAGTGATATAGCTTCAAATGCAGAAGACACAAACGAGTTATCTTCAAATCCATGCCATGCACTTGATTTAGCTGAAAATCAATGCGATGTAGAAGGTTTAGCTTCAAATCCATGCGAAACAAATGATTTAGTTTCAGATACTTGCGGTATAAATGATGCAGATTCAAATGCAGACGAAACAAACGAGTTAGCTTCATATCTATGCGAAACACATGATTTAGCTTCAAATCAATGCGATGTAGAAGGTTTACCTTCAAATCCATGCTTAAAAAATGATTTAGCTTCAAACACTTGGGATATAAGTGATATGGCTTCAAATGCAGACGATCAAACGAGTTAGCTTCAAAATACATGCGATAAACTTCATTTAGCTTCAAATCAATGCGATGTAGAAGGTTTACCTTCAAATCCATGCTTAACAAATGATTTAGCTTCAAATACTTGCGGTATAAATGATATAGCTTCAAATGCAGGCGAAACAAACGTGTTAGCTTCTAATACATGCGAAACTCGTGATTTAGCTTCAAATCAATGCGATGTAGAAGGTTTAGCTTCAAATCCATGCGAAACAAATGATTTAGTTTCAGATACTTGCGGTATAAATGATACAGATTCAAATGCAGACGAAACAAACGAGTTAGCTTCATATCTATGCGAAACACATGATTTAGCTTCAAATCAATGCGATGTAGAAGGTTTACCTTCAAATCCATGTTTAAAAAATGATTTAGCTTCAAACACTTGGGATATAAGTGATATGGCTTCAAATGCAGACGATCAAACGAGTTAGCTTCAAAATCCATGCGATAAACTTGATTTAGCTTGAAATCAATGCGAAGTAGAAGGATTAGCTTCAAATCCATGCTGAACAAATGATTTAGCTTCAAACACTTGGGATATACGTGATATAGCTTCAAATGCAGGCGAAACAAACGTGTTAGATTGTAATCCATGCGAAACTCATGATTTAGATTCAAATCAATGCGATGTAGAAGGTTTACCTTCAAATCCATGCTTAACAAATGATTTAGCTTCAAACACTTGGGATATACGTGATATAGCTTCAAATGCAGACGATCAAACGAGTTAGCCTCAAAATCCGTGCGATAAACTTGATTTAGCTTGAAATCAATGCGAAGTAGAAGGATGAGCTTCAAATCCATGCAACACAAATGATTTAGCTTCAAATACTTGCGATATAAACGATATAGCTTCAAATGTAGGCGAAACAAACGTGTTAGCTTCTAATCCATGCGAAACTCATGATTTAGCTTCAAATCAATGCGATGTAGAAGGTTTACCTTCAAATCCATGCTTAACAAATAATTTAGCTTCAAACACTTGGGATATAAGTGAAATAGCTTCAAATGCAGACGATCAAACGAATTAGCTTCAAAATCCATGCGATAAACTTGATTTAGCTTCAAATCAATGCGAAGTAGAAGGATTAGCTTCAAATCCATGCAACACATATGATTTAGCTTCAGACACTTGGGATATAAGTGATATAGCTTCAAATGCAGACGATCAAACGAGTTAGCTTCAAGTCCACGCGAAAAAAGTGGTTTAGCTTCAGACATATGCGATATAAGTGATATAGCTTCAAATGCAGAAGACACAAACGAGTTATCTTCAAATCCATGCCATCCACTTGATTTAGCTGAAAATCAATGCGATGTAGAAGGTTTAGCTTCAAATCCATGCGAAACAAATGATTTAGTTTCAGATACTTGCGGTATAAATGATGCAGATTCAAATGCAGACGAAACAAACGAGTTAGCTTCATATCTATGCGAAACACATGATTTAGCTTCAAATCAATGCGATGTAGAAGGTTTACCTTCAAATCCATGCTTAAAAAATGATTTAGCTTCAAACACTTGGGATATAAGTGATATGGCTTCAAATGCAGACGATCAAACGAGTTAGCTTCAAAATACATGCGATAAACTTCATTTAGCTTCAAATCAATGCGATGTAGAAGGTTTACCTTCAAATCCATGCTTAACAAATGGTTTAGCTTCAAATACTTGCGATATAAATGATATAGGTTCAAATGCTGGCGAAACAAACGTGTTAGCTTGTAATCCATGCGAAACTCATGATTTAGCTTCAAATCAATGCGATGTAGAAGGTTTACCTTCAAATCCATGCTTAACAAGTGATTTAGCTTCAGACACTTGGGATATAAGTGATATAGCTTCAAATGCAGACGATCAAACGAGTTAGCTTCAAGTCCACGCGAAAAAAGTGGTTTAGCTTCAGACATATGCGATATAAGTGATATAGCTTCAAATGCAGAAGACACAAACGAGTTATCTTCAAATCCATGCCATGCACTTGATTTAGCTGAAAATCAATGCGATGTAGAAGGTTTAGCTTCAAATCCATGCGAAACAAATGATTTAGTTTCAGATACTTGCGGTATAAATGATGCAGATTCAAATGCAGGCGAAACAAACGAGTTAGCTTCTAATCCATGCGAAGCTCATGATTTAGCTTCAAATCAATGCGATGTAGAAGGTTTACCTTCAAATCCATGCTTAAAAAATGATTTAGCTTCAAACACTTGGGATATAAGTGATATAGCTTGAAATGCAGACGATCAAACGAGGTAGCTTCAAAATCCATACGATAAACTTGATTTAGCTTCAAATCAATGCGAAGTAGAAGGATTAGCTTCAAATCCATGCAACACAAGTGATTTAGCTTCAGACACTTGGGATATAAGTGATATAGCTTCAAATGCAGACGATCAAACGAGTTAGCTTCAAGTCCACGCGAAACAAGTGATTTAGCTTCAGACACTTGCGATATAAGTGATATAGCTTCAAATGCAGAAGAAACAAACGAGTTATCTTCAAATCCATGCCAAGCACTTGATTTAGCTGAAAATCAATGCGATGTAGAAGGTTTAGCTTCAAATCCATGCGAAACAAATTATTTAGCATCAGATACTTGCGATATAAGTGATATAGCTTCAAATGCAGGAGAAACAAACGAGTTATCTTCTAATCCATGCGAAACTCATCATTTAGCTTCAAATCAATGCGATGTAGAAGGTTTACCTTCAAATCCATGCACAACAAATGATTTAGCTTCAAACACTTGGGATATACGTGATATAGCTTCAAATGCAGACGATCAAACGAGTTAGCTTCAAAATCCATGCGATAAACTTGATTTAGCTTCAAATCAATGCGAAGTAGAAGGATTAGCTTAAAATCCATGCAACACAAATGATTTAGCTTCAAATACTTGCGATATAAATGATATAGCTTCAAATGCAGGCGAAACAAACGTCTTAACTTCTAATCCATGCGAAACTCATGATTTAGCTTCAAATCAATGCGATGTAGAAGGTTTACCTTCAAATCCATGCTTAACAAGTGATTTAGCTTCAAACACTTGGGATATAAGTGATATAGCTTCAAATGCAGACGATCAAACGAATTAGCTTCAAAATCCATGCGATAAACTTGATTTAGCTTCAAATCAATGCGAAGTAGAAGGATTAGCTTAAAATCCATGCAACACAAATGATTTAGCTTCAGACACTTGGGATATAAGTGATATAGCTTCAAATGCAGACGATCAAACGAGTTAGCTTCAAGTCCACGCGAAAAAAGTGGTTTAGCTTCAGACATATGCGATATAAGTGATATAGCTTCAAATGCAGAAGACACAAACGAGTTATCTTCAAATCCATGCCATGCACTTGATTTAGCTGAAAATCAATGCGATGTAGAAGGTTTAGCTTCAAATCCATGCGAAACAAATGATTTAGTTTCAGATACTTGCGGTATAAATGATGCAGATTCAAATGCAGACGAAACAAACGAGTTAGCTTCATATCTATGCGAAACACATGATTTAGCTTCAAATCAATGCGATGTAGAAGGTTTACCTTCAAATCCATGCTTAAAAAATGATTTAGCTTCAAACACTTGGGATATAAGTGATATGGCTTCAAATGCAGACGATCAAACGAGTTAGCTTCAAAATACATGCGATAAACTTCATTTAGCTTCAAATCAATGCGATGTAGAAGGTTTACCTTCAAATCCATGCTTAACAAATGATTTAGCTTCAAATACTTGCGGTATAAATGATATAGCTTCAAATGCAGGCGAAACAAACGTGTTAGCTTCTAATCCATGCGAAACTCGTGATTTAGCTTCAAATCAATGCGATGTAGAAGGTTTAGCTTCAAATCCATGCGAAACAAATGATTTAGCTTCAAATACTTGCGATATAAATGATATAGCTTCAAATGCAGGCGAAACAAACGTCTTAACTTCTAATCCATGCGAAACTCATGATTTAGCTTCAAATCAATGCGATGTAGAAGGTTTACCTTCAAATCCATGCTTAACAAGTGATTTAGCTTCAAACACTTGGGATATAAGTGATATAGCTTCAAATGCAGACGATCAAACGAATTAGCTTCAAAATCCATGCGATAAACTTGATTTAGCTTCAAATCAATGCGAAGTAGAAGGATTAGCTTAAAATCCATGCAACACAAATGATTTAGCTTCAGACACTTGGGATATAAGTGATATAGCTTCAAATGCAGACGATCAAACGAGTTAGCTTCAAGTCCACGCGAAAAAAGTGGTTTAGCTTCAGACATATGCGATATAAGTGATATAGCTTCAAATGCAGAAGACACAAACGAGTTATCTTCAAATCCATGCCATGCACTTGATTTAGCTGAAAATCAATGCGATGTAGAAGGTTTAGCTTCAAATCCATGCGAAACAAATGATTTAGTTTCAGATACTTGCGGTATAAATGATGCAGATTCAAATGCAGACGAAACAAACGAGTTAGCTTCATATCTATGCGAAACACATGATTTAGCTTCAAATCAATGCGATGTAGAAGGTTTACCTTCAAATCCATGCTTAAAAAATGATTTAGCTTCAAACACTTGGGATATAAGTGATATGGCTTCAAATGCAGACGATCAAACGAGTTAGCTTCAAAATACATGCGATAAACTTCATTTAGCTTCAAATCAATGCGATGTAGAAGGTTTACCTTCAAATCCATGCTTAACAAATGATTTAGCTTCAAATACTTGCGGTATAAATGATATAGCTTCAAATGCAGGCGAAACAAACGTGTTAGCTTCTAATCCATGCGAAACTCGTGATTTAGCTTCAAATCAATGCGATGTAGAAGGTTTAGCTTCAAATCCATGCGAAACAAATGATTTAGTTTCAGATACTTGCGGTATAAATGATACAGATTCAAACGCAGACGAAACAAACGAGTTAGCTTCATATCTATGCGAAACACATGATTTAGCTTCAAATCAATGCGATGTAGAAGGTTTACCTTCAAATCCATGTTTAAAAAATGATTTAGCTTCAAACACTTGGGATATAAGTGATATGGCTTCAAATGCAGACGATCAAACGAGTTAGCTTCAAAATCCATGCGATAAACTTTATTTAGCTTGAAATCAATGCGAAGTAGAAGGATTAGCTTCAAATCCATGCTGAACAAATGATTTAGCTTCAAACACTTGGGATATACGTGATATAGCTTCAAATGCAGGCGAAACAAACGTGTTAGATTGTAATCCATGCGAAACTCATGATTTAGATTCAAATCAATGCGATGTAGAAGGTTTACCTTCAAATCCATGCTTAACAAATGATTTAGCTTCAAACACTTGGGATATACGTGATATAGCTTCAAATGCAGACGATCAAACGAGTTAGCCTCAAAATCCGTGCGATAAACTTGATTTAGCTTGAAATCAATGCGAAGTAGAAGGATGAGCTTCAAATCCATGCAACACAAATGATTTAGCTTCAAATACTTGCGATATAAACGATATAGCTTCAAATGTAGGCGAAACAAACGTGTTAGCTTCTAATCCATGCGAAACTCATGATTTAGCTTCAAATCAATGCGATGTAGAAGGTTTACCTTCAAATCCATGCTTAACAAATAATTTAGCTTCAAACACTTGGGATATAAGTGAAATAGCTTCAAATGCAGACGATCAAACGAATTAGCTTCAAAATCCATGCAATAAACTTGATTTAGCTTCAAATCAATGCGAAGTAGAAGGATTAGCTTCAAATCCATGCAACACAAATGATTTAGCTTCAGACACTTGGGATATAAGTGATATAGCTTCAAATGCAGACGATCAAACGAGTTAGCTTCAAGTCCACGCGAAAAAAGTGGTTTAGCTTCAGACATATGCGATATAAGTGATATAGCTTCAAATGCAGAAGACACAAACGAGTTATCTTCAAATCCATGCCATGCACTTGATTTAGCTGAAAATCAATGCGATGTAGAAGGTTTAGCTTCAAATCCATGCGAAACAAATGATTTAGTTTCAGATACTTGCGGTATAAATGATGCAGATTCAAATGCAGACGAAACAAACGAGTTAGCTTCATATCTATGCGAAACACATGATTAGGTTCAAATCAATGCGATGTAGAAGGTTTACCTTCAAATCCATGCTTAAAAAATGATTTAGCTTCAAACAATTGGGATATAAGTGATATGGCTTCAAATGCAGACGATCAAACGAGTTAGCTTCAAAATACATGCGATAAACTTCATTTAGCTTCAAATCAATGCGATGTAGAAGGTTTACCTTCAAATCCATGCAACACAAATGATCTAGCTTCAAATACTTGCGATATAAATGATATAGCTTCAAATGCAGGCGAAACAAACGTGTTAGCTTCTAATCCATGCGAAACTCATGATTTAGCTTCAAATCAATGCGATGTAGAAGGTTTACCTTCAAATCCATGCTTAACAAATAATTTAGCTTCAAACACTTGGGATATAAGTGATATAGCTTCAAATGCAGACGATCAAACGAGTTAGCTTCAAAATCCATGCGATAAACTTGATTTAGCTTCAAATCAATGCGAAGTAGAAGGATGAGCTTCAAATCCATGTAACACAAATGATTTAGCTTCAAATACTTGCGATATAAATGATATAGCTTCAAATGTAGGCGAAACAAACGAGTTAGCTTCTAATCCATGCGAAACTCATGATTTAGCTTCAAATCAATGCGATGTAGAAGGTTTACCTTCAAATCCATGCTTAATAAATAATTTAGCTTCAAACACTTGGGATATAAGTGATATAGCTTCAAATGCAGACGATCAAACGAGTTAGGCTCAAAATCCATGCGATAAACTTGATTTAGCTTGAAATCAATGCGAAGTAGAAGGATGAGCTTCAAATCCATGCAACACAAATGATTTAGCTTCAAATACTTGCGATATAAATGATATAGCTTCAAATGCAGGCGAAACAAACGTGTTAGCTTCTAATCCATGCGAAACTCATGATTTAGCTTCAAATCAATGCGATGTAGAAGGTTTACCTTCAAATCCATGCTTAACAAATAATTTAGCTTCAAACACTTGGGATATAAGTGATATAGCTTCAAATGCAGACGATCAAACGAATTAGCTTCAAAATCCATGCGATAAACTTGATTTAGCTTCAAATCAATGCGAAGTAGAAGGATTAAATTCAAATCCATGCAACACAAATGATTTAGCTTCAGACACATGGGATATAAGTGATATAGCTTCAAATGCAGACGATCAAACGAGTTAGCTTCAAGTCCACGCGAAAATAGTGGTTTAGCTTCAGACATATGCGATATAAGTGATATAGCTTCAAATGCAGAAGACACAAACGAGTTATCTTCAAATCCATGCCATGCACTTGATTTAGCTGAAAATCAATGCGATGTAGAAGGTTTAGCTTCAAATCCATGCGAAACAAATGATTTAGTTTCAGATACTTGCGGTATAAATGATACAGATTCAAATGCAGACGAAACAAACGAGTTAGCTTCATATCTATGCGAAACACATGATTTAGCTTCAAATCAATGCGATGTAGAAGGTTTACCTTCAAATCCATGCTTAAAAAATGATTTAGCTTCAAACACTTGGGATATAAGTGATATGGCTTCAAATGCAGACGATCAAACGAGTTAGCTTCAAAATCCATGCGATAAACTTGATTTAGCTTCAAATCAATGCGAAGTAGAAGGGTGAGCTTCAAATCCATGCAACACAAATGATTTAGCTTCAAATACTTGCGATATAAATGATATAGATTCAAATGTAGGCGAAACAAACGAGTTAGCTTCTAATCCATGCCAAACTCATGATTTAGCTTCAAATAAATGCGATGTAGAAGGTTTACCTTCAAATCCATGCTTAACAAATAATTTAGCTTCAAACACTTGGGATATAAGTGATATAGCTTCAAATGCAGACGATCAAACGAGTTAGCCTCAAAATCCATGCGATAAACTTGATATAGCGTGAAATCAATGCGAAGTAGAAGGATGAGCTTCAAATCCATGCAACACAAATGATTTAGCTTCAAATACTTGCGATATAAACGATATAGCTTCAAATGTAGGCGAAACAAACGTGTTAGCTTGTAATCCATGCGAAACTCATGATTTAGATTCAAATCAATGCGATGTAGAAGGTTTACCTTCAAATCCATGCTTAACAAATGATTTAGCTTCAAACACTTGGGATATACGTGATATAGCTTCAAATGCAGACGATCAAACGAGTTAGCTTCAAGTCCACGCGAAAAAAGTGGTTTAGCTTCAGACATATGCGATGTAGAAGGTTTACCTTCAAATCCATGCTTAACAAATGATTTAGCTTCAGACACTTGGGATATAAGTGATATAGCTTCAAATGCAGACGATCAAACGAGTTAGCTTCAAGTCCACGCGAAAAAAGTGGTTTAGCTTCAGACATATGCGATATAAGTGATATAGCTTCAAATGCAGAAGACACAAACGAGTTATCTTCAAATCCATGCCATGCACTTGATTTAGCTGAAAATCAATGCGATGTAGAAGGTTTAGCTTCAAATCCATGCGAAACAAATGATTTAGTTTCAGATACTTGCGGTATAAATGATGCAGATTCAAATGCAGACGAAACAAACGAGTTAGCTTCATATCTATGCGAAACACATGATTTAGCTTCAAATCAATGCGATGTAGAAGGTTTACCTTCAAATCCATGCTTAAAAAATGATTTAGCTTCAAACACTTGGGATATAAGTGATATGGCTTCAAATGCAGACGATCAAACGAGTTAGCTTCAAAATACATGCGATAAACTTCATTTAGCTTCAAATCAATGCGATGTAGAAGGTTTACCTTCAAATCCATGCTTAACAAATGATTTAGCTTCAAATACTTGCGATATAAATGATATAGCTTCAAATGCAGGCGAATCAAACGTGTTAGCTTGTAATCCATGCGAAACTCATGATTTAGCTTCAAATCAATGCGATGTAGAAGGTTTACCTTCAAATCCATGCTTAACAAGTGATTTAGCTTCAAACACTTGGGATATACGTGATATAGCTTCAAATGCAGACGATCAAACGAGTTAGCTTCAAAATCCATGCGATAAACTTGATTTAGCTTCAAATCAATGCGAAGTAGAAGGATTAGCTTAAAATCCATGCAACACAAATGATCTAGCTTCAAATACTTGCGATATAAATGATATAGCTTCAAATGCAGGCGAAACAAACGTGTTAGCTTCTAATCCATGCGAAACTCATGATTTAGCTTCAAATCAATGCGATGTAGAAGGTTTACTTTCAAATCCATGCTTAACAAATAATTTAGCTTCAAACACTTGGGATATAAGTGATATAGCTTCAAATGCAGACGATCAAACGAGTTAGCTTCAAAATCCATGCGATAAACTTGATTTAGCTTCAAATCAATGCGGAGTAGAAGGATGAGCTTCAAATCCATGTAACACAAATGATTTAGCTTCAAATACTTGCGATATAAATGATATAGCTTGAAATGTAGGCGAAACAAACGAGTTAGCTTCTAATCCATGCGAAACTCATGATTTAGCTTCAAATCAATGCGATGTAGAAGGTTTACCTTCAAATCCATGCTTAATAAATAATTTAGCTTCAAACACTTGGGATATAAGTGATATAGCTTCAAATGCAGACGATCAAACGAGTTAGCCTCAAAATCCATGCGATAAACTTGATTTAGCTTGAAATCAATGCGAAGTAGAAGGATGATCTTCAAATCCATGCAACACAAATGATTTAGCTTCAAATACTTGCGATATAAATGATATAGCTTCAAATGCAGGCGAAACAAACGTGTTAGCTTCTAATCCATGCGAAACTCATGATTTAGCTTCAAATCAATGCGATGTAGAAGGTTTACCTTCTAATCCATGCTTAACAAATAATTTAGCTTCAAACACTTGGGATATAAGTGATATAGCTTCAAATGCAGACAATCAAACGAATTAGCTTCAAAATCCATGCGATAAACTTGATTTAGCTTCAAATCAATGCGAAGTAGAAGGATTAGCTTCAAATCCATGCAACACAAATGATTTAGCTTCAGACACTTGGGATATAAGTGATATAGCTTCAAATGCAGACGATCAAACGAGTTAGCTTCAAGTCCACGCGAAAAAAGTGGTTTAGCTTCAGACATATGCAATATAAGTGATATAGCTTCAAATGCAGAAGACACAAACGAGTTATCTTCAAATCCATGCCATGCACTTGATTTAGCTGAAAATCAATGCGATGTAGAAGGTTTAGCTTCAAATCCATGCGAAACAAATGATTTAGTTTCAGATACTTGCGGTATAAATGATACAGATTCAAATGCAGACGAAACAAACGAGTTAGCTTCATATCTATGCGAAACACATGATTTAGCTTCAAATCAATGCGATGTAGAAGGTTTACCTTCAAATCCATGCTTACAAAATGATTTAGCTTCAAACACTTGGGATATAAGTGATATGGCTTCAAATGCAGACGATCAAACGAGTTAACTTCAAAATCCATGCGATAAACTTGATTTAGCTTCAAATCAATGCGAAGTAGAAGGATTAGCTTCAAATCCATGCAACACAAATGATTTAGCTTCAGACACTTGGGATATAACTGATATAGCTTCAAATGCAGACGATCAAACGAGTTAGCTTCAAGTCCACGCGAAAAAAGTGGTTTAGCTTCAGACATATGCGATATAAGTGATATAGCTTCAAATGCAGAAGACACAAACGAGTTATCTTCAAATCCATGCCATGCACTTGATTTAGCTGAAAATCAATGCGATGTAGAAGGTTTAGCTTCAAATCCATGCGAAACAAATGATTTAGTTTCAGATACTTGCGGTATAAATGATACAGATTCAAATGCAGACGAAACAAACGAGTTAGCTTCATATCTATGCGAAACACATGATTTAGCTTCAAATCAATGCGATGTAGAAGGTTTACCTTCAAATCCATGTTTAAAAAATGATTTAGCTTCAAACACTTGGGATATAAGTGATATGGCTTCAAATGCAGACGATCAAACGAGTTAGCTTCAAAATCCATGCGATAAACTTGATTTAGCTTCAAATCAATGCGAAGTAGAAGGATTAGCTTCAAATCCATGCTTAACAAATGATTTAGCTTCAAATACTTGCGATATAAATGATATAGCTTCAAATGCAGGCGAAACAAACGTGTTAGCTTGGAATCCATGCGAATCTCATGATTTAGCTTCAAATCAATGCGATATAGAAGGTTTACCTCCAAATCCATGCTTAACAAATAATTTAGCTTCAAACACTTGGGATATAAGTGATATAGCTTCAAATGCAGAAGATCAAACGAGTTAGCCTCAAAATCCATGCGATAAACTTGATTTAGCTTCAAATCAATGCGAAGTAGAAGGGTGAGCTTCAAATCCATGCAACACAAATGATTTAGCTTCAAATACTTGCGATATAAATGATATAGATTCAAATGTAGGCGAAACAAACGAGTTAGCTTCTAATCCATGCCAAACTCATGATTTAGCTTCAAATAAATGCGATGTAGAAGGTTTACCTTCAAATCCATGCTTAACAAATAATTTAGCTTCAAACACTTGGGATATAAGTGATATAGCTTCAAATGCAGACGATCAAACGAGTTAGCCTCAAAATCCATGCGATAAACTTGATTTAGCTTGAAATCAATGCGAAGTAGAAGGATGAGCTTCAAATCCATGCAACACAAATGATTTAGCTTCAAATAATTGCGATATAAATGATATAGCTTCAAATGTAGGCGAAACAAACGTGTTAGCTTGTAATCCATGCGAAACACATGATTTAGCTTCAAATCAATGCGATGTAGAAGGTTTACCTTCAAATCCATGCTGAACAAATGATTTAGCTTCAAACACTTGGGATATACGTGATATAGCTTCAAATGCAGGCGAAACAAACGTGTTAGCTTGGAATCCATGCGAATCTCATGATTTAGCTTCAAATCAATGCGATGTAGAAGGTTTACCTCCAAATCCATGCTTAACAAATAATTTAGCTTCAAACACTTGGGATATAAGTGATATAGCTTCAAATGCAGATGATCAAACGAGTTAGCCTCAAAATCCATGCGATAAACTTGATTTAGCTTCAAATCAATGCGAAGTAGAAGGGTGAGCTTCAAATCCATGCAACACAAATGATTTAGCTTCAAATACTTGCGATATAAATGATATAGATTCAAATGTAGGCGAAACAAACGAGTTAGCTTCTAATCCATGCCAAACTCATGATTTAGCTTCAAATAAATGCGATGTAGAAGGTTTACCTTCAAATCCATGCTTAACAAATAATTTAGCTTCAAACACTTGGGATATAAGTGATATAGCTTCAAATGCAGACGATCAAACGAGTTAGCCTCAAAATCCATGCGATAAACTTGATTTAGCTTGAAATCAATGCGAAGTAGAAGGATGAGCTTCAAATCCATGCAACACAAATGATTTAGCTTCAAATACTTGCGATATAAACGATATAGCTTCAAATGTAGGCGAAACAAACGTGTTAGCTTGTAATCCATGCGAAACTCATGATTTAGATTCAAATCAATGCGATGTAGAAGGTTTACCTTCAAATCCATGCTTAACAAATGATTTAGCTTCAAACACTTGGGATATACGTGATATAGCTTCAAATGCAGGCGAAACAAACGTGTTAGCTTGTAGTCCATGCGCAACTCATGACTTAGCTTCAAATCAATGCGATGTAGAAGGTTTACCTTCAAATCCATGTTTAAAAAATGATTTAGCTTCAAACACTTGGGATATAAGTGATATGGCTTCAAATGCAGACAATCAAACGAGTTAGCTTCAAAATCCATGCGATAAACTTGATTTAGCTTCAAATCAATGCGAAGTAGAAGGATTAGCTTCAAATCCGTGGAACACCAATGATTTAGCTTCAAACACTTGCGATATAAATAATATAGCTTCAAACACAGGCGAAACAAACGAGTTAGCTTCTAATCCATGCGAAACTCATGATTTAGCTTCAAATCAATGCGATGTAGAAGGTTTACCTTCAAATCCATGCTTAACAAATGATTTAGCTTCAAATACTTGCGATATAAATGATATAGCTTCAAATGCAGGCGAAACAAACGTGTTAGCTTGGAATCCATGCGAATCTCATGATTTAGCTTCAAATCAATGCGATGTAGAAGGTTTACCTCCAAATCCATGCTTAACAAATAATTTAGCTTCAAACACTTGGGATATAAGTGATATAGCTTCAAATGCAGGCGAAACAAACGTGTTAGCTTCTAATCCATGCGAAACTCATGATTTAGCTTCAAATCAATGCGATGTAGAAGGTTTACCTTCAAATCCATGCTTAACAAATAATTTAGCTTCAAACACTTGGGATATAAGTGATATAGCTTCAAATGCAGACGATCAAACGAGTTAGCTTCAAAATCCATGCGATAAACTTGATTTAGCTTCAAATCAATGCGAAGTAGAAGGATGAGCTTCAAATCCATGTAACACAAATGATTTAGCTTCAAATACTTGCGATATAAATGATATAGCTTCAAATGTAGGCGAAACAAACGAGTTAGCTTCTAATCCATGCGAAACTCATGATTTAGCTTCAAATCAATGCGATGTAGAAGGTTTACCTTCAAATCCATGCTTAATAAATAATTTAGCTTCAAACACTTGGGATATAAGTGATATAGCTTCAAATGCAGACGATCAAACGAGTTAGCCTCAAAATCCATGCGATAAACTTGATTTAGCTTCAAATCAATGCGAAGTAGAAGGATGAGCTTCAAATCCATGCAACACAAATGATTTAGCTTCAGACACTTGGGATATAAGTGATATAGCTTCAAATGCAGACGATCAAACGAGTTAGCTTCAAGTCCACGCGAAAAAAGTGGTTTAGCTTCAGACATATGCGATATAAGTGATATAGCTTCAAATGCAGAAGACACAAACGAGTTATCTTCAAATCCATGCCATGCACTTGATTTAGCTGAAAATCAATGCGATGTAGAAGGTTTAGCTTCAAATCCATGCGAAACAAATGATTTAGATTCAGATACTTGCGGTATAAATGATACAGATTCAAATGCAGACGAAACAAACGAGTTAGCTTCATATCTATGCGAAACACATGATTTAGCTTCAAATCAATGCGATGTAGAAGGTTTAGCTTCAAATCCATGCGAAACAAATGATTTAGTTTCAGATACTTGCGGTATAAATGATGCAGATTCAAATGCAGACGAAACAAACGAGTTAGCTTCATATCTATGCGAAACACATGATTTAGCTTCAAATCAATGCGATGTAGAAGGTTTACCTTCAAATCCATGCTTAAAAAATGATTTAGCTTCAAACACTTGGGATATAAGTGATATGGCTTCAAATGCAGACGATCAAACGAGTTAGCTTCAAAATACATGCGATAAACTTCATTTAGCTTCAAATCAATGCGATGTAGAAGGTTTACCTTCAAATCCATGCTTAACAAATGATTTAGCTTCAAATACTTGCGATATAAATGATATAGGTTCAAATGCAGGCGAAACAAACGTGTTAGCTTGTAATCCATGCGAAACTCATGATTTAGCTTCAAATCAATGCGATGTAGAAGGTTTACCTTCAAATCCATGCTTAACAAGTGATTTAGCTTCAGACACTTGGGATATAAGTGATATAGCTTCAAATGCAGACGATCAAACGAGTTAGCTTCAAGTCCACGCGAAAAAAGTGGTTTAGCTTCAGACATATGCGATATAAGTGATATAGCTTCAAATGCAGAAGACACAAACGAGTTATCTTCAAATCCATGCCATGCACTTGATTTAGCTGAAAATCAATGCGATGTAGAAGGTTTAGCTTCAAATCCATGCGAAACAAATGATTTAGTTTCAGATACTTGCGGTATAAATGATGCAGATTCAAATGCAGGCGAAACAAACGAGTTAGCTTCTAATCCATGCGAAGCTCATGATTTAGCTTCAAATCAATGCGATGTAGAAGGTTTACCTTCAAATCCATGCTTAAAAAATGATTTAGCTTCAAACACTTGGGATATAAGTGATATAGCTTGAAATGCAGACGATCAAACGAGGTAGCTTCAAAATCCATACGATAAACTTGATTTAGCTTCAAATCAATGCGAAGTAGAAGGATTAGCTTCAAATCCATGCAACACAAGTGATTTAGCTTCAGACACTTGGGATATAAGTGATATAGCTTCAAATGCAGACGATCAAACGAGTTAGCTTCAAGTCCACGCGAAACAAGTGATTTAGCTTCAGACACTTGCGATATAAGTGATATAGCTTCAAATGCAGAAGAAACAAACGAGTTATCTTCAAATCCATGCCAAGCACTTGATTTAGCTGAAAATCAATGCGATGTAGAAGGTTTAGCTTCAAATCCATGCGAAACAAATTATTTAGCATCAGATACTTGCGATATAAGTGATATAGCTTCAAATGCAGGAGAAACAAACGAGTTATCTTCTAATCCATGCGAAACTCATCATTTAGCTTCAAATCAATGCGATGTAGAAGGTTTACCTTCAAATCCATGCACAACAAATGATTTAGCTTCAAACACTTGGGATATACGTGATATAGCTTCAAATGCAGACGATCAAACGAGTTAGCTTCAAAATCCATGCGATAAACTTGATTTAGCTTCAAATCAATGCGAAGTAGAAGGATTAGCTTAAAATCCATGCAACACAAATGATTTAGCTTCAAATACTTGCGATATAAATGATATAGCTTCAAATGCAGGCGAAACAAACGTCTTAACTTCTAATCCATGCGAAACTCATGATTTAGCTTCAAATCAATGCGATGTAGAAGGTTTACCTTCAAATCCATGCTTAACAAGTGATTTAGCTTCAAACACTTGGGATATAAGTGATATAGCTTCAAATGCAGACGATCAAACGAATTAGCTTCAAAATCCATGCGATAAACTTGATTTAGCTTCAAATCAATGCGAAGTAGAAGGATTAGCTTAAAATCCATGCAACACAAATGATTTAGCTTCAGACACTTGGGATATAAGTGATATAGCTTCAAATGCAGACGATCAAACGAGTTAGCTTCAAGTCCACGCGAAAAAAGTGGTTTAGCTTCAGACATATGCGATATAAGTGATATAGCTTCAAATGCAGAAGACACAAACGAGTTATCTTCAAATCCATGCCATGCACTTGATTTAGCTGAAAATCAATGCGATGTAGAAGGTTTAGCTTCAAATCCATGCGAAACAAATGATTTAGTTTCAGATACTTGCGGTATAAATGATGCAGATTCAAATGCAGACGAAACAAACGAGTTAGCTTCATATCTATGCGAAACACATGATTTAGCTTCAAATCAATGCGATGTAGAAGGTTTACCTTCAAATCCATGCTTAAAAAATGATTTAGCTTCAAACACTTGGGATATAAGTGATATGGCTTCAAATGCAGACGATCAAACGAGTTAGCTTCAAAATACATGCGATAAACTTCATTTAGCTTCAAATCAATGCGATGAAGAAGGTTTACCTTCAAATCCATGCTTAACAAATGATTTAGCTTCAAATACTTGCGATATAAATGATATAGCTTCAAATGCAGGCGAAACAAACGTGTTAGTTTGTAATCCATGCGAAACTCATGATTTAGCTTCAAATCAATGCGATGTAGAAGGTTTACCTTCAAATCCATGCTTAACAAGTGATTTAGCTTCAAACACATGGGATATAAGTGATATAGCTTCAAATGCAGACGATCAAACGAGTTAGCTTCAAGTCCACGCGAAACAAGTGATTTAGCTTCAGACACTTGCGATATAAGTGATATAGCTTCAAATGCAGAAGAAACAAACGAGTTATCTTCAAATCCATGCCAAGCACTTGATTTAGCTGAAAATCAATGCGATGTAGAAGGTTTAGCTTCAAATCCATGCGAAACAAATTATTTAGCATCAGATACTTGCGATATAAGTGATATAGCTTCAAATGCAGGAGAAACAAACGAGTTATCTTCTAATCCATGCGAAACTCATCATTTAGCTTCAAATCAATGCGATGTAGAAGGTTTACCTTCAAATCCATGCACAACAAATGATTTAGCTTCAAACACTTGGGATATACGTGATATAGCTTCAAATGCAGACGATCAAACGAGTTAGCTTCAAAATCCATGCGATAAACTTGATTTAGCTTCAAATCAATGCGAAGTAGAAGGATTAGCTTAAAATCCATGCAACACAAATGATTTAGCTTCAAATACTTGCGATATAAATGATATAGCTTCAAATGCAGGCGAAACAAACGTCTTAACTTCTAATCCATGCGAAACTCATGATTTAGCTTCAAATCAATGCGATGTAGAAGGTTTACCTTCAAATCCATGCTTAACAAGTGATTTAGCTTCAAACACTTGGGATATAAGTGATATAGCTTCAAATGCAGACGATCAAACGAATTAGCTTCAAAATCCATGCGATAAACTTGATTTAGCTTCAAATCAATGCGAAGTAGAAGGATTAGCTTAAAATCCATGCAACACAAATGATTTAGCTTCAGACACTTGGGATATAAGTGATATAGCTTCAAATGCAGACGATCAAACGAGTTAGCTTCAAGTCCACGCGAAAAAAGTGGTTTAGCTTCAGACATATGCGATATAAGTGATATAGCTTCAAATGCAGAAGACACAAACGAGTTATCTTCAAATCCATGCCATGCACTTGATTTAGCTGAAAATCAATGCGATGTAGAAGGTTTAGCTTCAAATCCATGCGAAACAAATGATTTAGTTTCAGATACTTGCGGTATAAATGATGCAGATTCAAATGCAGACGAAACAAACGAGTTAGCTTCATATCTATGCGAAACACATGATTTAGCTTCAAATCAATGCGATGTAGAAGGTTTACCTTCAAATCCATGCTTAAAAAATGATTTAGCTTCAAACACTTGGGATATAAGTGATATGGCTTCAAATGCAGACGATCAAACGAGTCAGCTTCAAAATACATGCGATAAACTTCATTTAGCTTCAAATCAATGCGATGTAGAAGGTTTACCTTCAAATCCATGCTTAACAAATGATTTAGCTTCAAATACTTGCGATATAAATGATATAGCTTCAAATGCAGGCGAAACAAACGTGTTAGTTTGTAATCCATGCGAAACTCATGATTTAGCTTCAAATCAATGCGATGTAGAAGGTTTACCTTCAAATCCATGCTTAACAAGTGATTTAGCTTCAAACACTTGGGATATACGTGATATAGCTTCAAATGCAGACGATCAAACGAGTTAGCTTCAAAATCCATGCGAAAACTTGATTTAGCTTCTAATCAATGCGAAGTAGAAGGATGAGCTTCAAATCCATGCAACACAAATGATTTAGCTTCAAATACTAGCGATATAAATGATATAGCTTCAAATGCTGGCGAAACAAACGAGTTAGCTTCTAATCCATGCGAAGCTCATGATTTAGCTTCAAATCAATGCGATGTAGAAGGTTTACCTTCAAATCCATGCTTAACAAATAATTTAGCTTCAAACACTTGGGATATAAGTGATATAGCTTGAAATGCTGACGATCAAATGAGGTAGCTTCAAAATCCATACGATAAACTTGATTTAGCTTCAAATCAATGCGAAGTAGAAGGATTAGCTTCAAATCCATGCAACACAAGTGATTTAGCTTCAGACACTTGGGATATAAGTGATATAGCTTCAAATGCAGGAGAAACAAACGAGTTATCTTCTAATCCATGCGAAACTCATCATTTAGCTTCAAATCAATGCGATGTAGAAGGTTTACCTTCAAATCCATGCTTAACAAATGATTTAGCTTCAAACACTTGGGATATACGTGATATAGCTTCAAATGCAGACGATCAAACGAGTTAGCTTCAAAATCCATGCGATAAACTTGATTTAGCTACAAATCAATGCAAAGTAGAAGGATTAGCTTCAAATCCATGCAACACAAATGATTTAGCTTCAAATACTTGCGATATAAATGATATAGCTTCAAATGCAGGAATAACAAACGAGTTATCTTCTAATCCATGCGAAACTCATGATTTAGCTTCAAATCAATGCGATGTAGAAGGTTTACCTTCAAATCCATGCTTAACAAATGATTTAGCTTCAAACACTTGGGATATACGTGATATAGCTTCAAATGCAGACGATCAAACGAATTAGCTTCAAAATCCATGCGATAAACTTGATTTAGCTTCAAATCAATGCGAAGTAGAAGGATTAGCTTCAAATCCATGCAACACAAATGATTTAGCTTCAGACACTTGGGATATAAGTGATATAGCTTCAAATGCAGACGATCAAACGAGTTAGCTTCAAGTCCACGCGAAAAAAGTGGTTTAGCTTCAGACATATGCGATATAAGTGATATAGCTTCAAATGCAGAAGACACAAACGAGTTATCTTCAAATCCATGCCATGCACTTGATTTAGCTTCAAATCAATGCGATGTAGAAGGTTTACCTTCGAATCCATGCTTAAAAAATGATTTAGCTTCAAACACTTGGGATATAAGTGGTATGGCTTCAAATGCAGACGATCAAACGAGTTAGCTTCAAAATCCATGCGATAAACTTCATTTAGCTTCAAATCAATGCGATGTAGAAGGTTTACCTTCAAATCCATGCTTAACAAATGATTTAGCTTCAAATACTTGCGATATAAATGATATAGCTTCAAATGTAGGCGAAACAAACGTGTTAGCTTGTAATCCATGCGAAACTCATGATTTAGCTTCAAATCAATGCGATGTAGAAGGTTTACCTTCAAATCCATGCTTAACAAATGATTTAGCTTCAAATACTTGCGATATAAATGATATAGCTTCAAATGTAGGCGAAACAAACGTGTTAGCTTGTAATCCATGCGAAACTCATGATTTAGCTTCAAATCAATACGATGTAGAAGGTTTACCTTCAAATCCATGCTTAACAAATGATTTAGCTTCAAACACTTGGGATATACGTGATATAGCTTCAAATGCAGGCGAAACAAACGTGTTAGCTTGTAATCCATGCGAAACTCATGATTTAGCTTCAAATCAATGCGATGTAGAAGGTTTACCTTCAAATCCATGCTTAACAAATGATTTAGCTTCAAACACTTGGGATATACGTGATATAGCTTCAAATGCAGACGATGAAACGAGTTAGCTTCAAAATCCATGCGATAAACTTGATTTAGCTTCAAATCAATGCGAAGTAGAAGGATTAGCTTCAAATCCGTGGAACGCAAATGATTTAGCTTCAAATACTTGCGATATAAATGATATAGCTTCAAATGCAGGCGAAACAAACGAGTTAGCTTCTAATCCATGCGAAGCTCATGATTTAGCTTCAAATCAATGCGATGTAGAAGGTTTACCTTCAAATCCATGCTTAACAAATAATTTAGCTTCAAACACTTGGGATATAAGTGATATAGCTTGAAATGCAGACGATCAAACGAGTTAGCTTCAAAATCCATACGATAAACTTGATTTAGCTTCAAATCAATGCGAAGTAGAAGGATGAGCTTCAAATCCATGCAACACAAGTGATTTAGCTTCAGACACTTGGGATATAAGTGATATAGCTTCAAATGCAGACGATCAAACGAGTTAGCTTCAAGTCCACGCGAAACAAGTGATTTAGCTTCAGACACTTGCGATATAAGTGATATAGCTTCAAATGCAGAAGAAACAAACGAGTTATCTTCAAATCCATGCCAAGCACTTGATTTAGCTGAAAATCAATGCGATGTAGAAGGTTTAGCTTCAAATCCATGCGAAACAAATGATTTAGCATCAGATACTTGCGATATAAGTGATATAGCTTCAAATGCAGGAGAAACAAACGAGTTATCTTCTAATCCATGCGAAACTCATCATTTAGCTTCAAATCAATGCGATGTAGAAGGTTTACCTTCAAATCCATGCTTAACAAATGATTTAGCTTCAAACACTTGGGATATACGTGATATAGCTTCAAATGCAGACGATCAAACGAGTTAGCTTCAAAATCCATGCGATAAACTTGATTTAGCTACAAATCAATGCGAAGTAGAAGGATTAGCTTCAAATCCATGCAACACAAATGATTTAGCTTCAAATACTTGCGATATAAATGATATAGCTTCAAATGCAGGAATAACAAACGAGTTATCTTCTAATCCATGCGAAACTCATGATTTAGCTTCAAATCAATGCGATGTAGAAGGTTTACCTTCAAATCCATGCTTAACAAATGATTTAGCTTCAAACACTTGGGATATACGTGATATAGCTTCAAATGCAGACGATCAAACGAGTTAGCCTCAAAATCCGTGCGATAAACTTGATTTAGCTTGAAATCAATGCGAAGTAGAAGGATGAGCTTCAAATCCATGCAACACAAATGATTTAGCTTCAAATACTTGCGATATAAATGATATAGCTTCAAATGCAGGCCTAACAAACGAGTTATTTTCTAATCCATGCGAAACTCATGATTTAGCTTCAAATCAATGCGATGTAGAAGGTTTACCTTCAAATCCATGCTTAAAAAATGATTTAGCTTCAAACACTTGGGATATAAGTGATATGGCTTCAAATGCAGACGATCAAACGAGTTAGCTTCAAAATCCATGCGATAAACTTCATTTAGCTTCAAATCAATGCGATGTAGAAAGTTTACCTTCAAATCCATGCTTAATAAATAATTTAGCTTCAAACACTTGGGATATAAGTGATATAGCTTCAAATGCAGACGATCAAACGAGTTAGCCTCAAAATCCAAGCGATAAACTTGATTTAGCTTGAAATCAATGCGAAGTAGAAGGATGAGCTTCAAATCCATGCAACACAAATGATTTAGCTTCAAATACTTGCGATGTAAATGATATAGCTTCAAATGCAGGCGAAACAAACGTGTTAGCTTCTAATCCATGCGAAACTCATGATTTAGCTTCAAATCAATGCGATGTAGAAGGTTTACCTTCAAATCCATGCTTAACAAATAATTTAGCTTCAAACACTTGGGATATAAGTGATATAGCTTCAAATGCAGACGATCAAACGAATTAGCTTCAAAATCCATGCGATAAACTTGATTTAGCTTCAAATCAATGCGAAGTAGAAGGATTAGCTTCAAATCCATGCAACACAAATGATTTAGCTTCAGACACTTGGGATATAAGTGATATAGCTTCAAATGCAGACGATCAAACGAGTTAGCTTCAAGTCCACGCGAAAAAAGTGGTTTAGCTTCAGACATATGCGATATAAGTGATATAGCTTCAAATGCAGAAGACACAAACGAGTTATCTTCAAATCCATGCCATGCACTTGATTTAGCTGAAAATCAATGCGATGTAGAAGGTTTAGCTTCAAATCCATGCGAAACAAATGATTTAGTTTCAGATACTTGCGGTATAAATGATACAGATTCAAATGCAGACGAAACAAACGAGTTAGCTTCATATCTATGCGAAACACATGATTTAGCATCAAATCAATGCGATGTAGAAGGTTTACCTTCAAATCCATGCTTAAAAAATGATTTAGCTTCAAACACTTGGGATATAAGTGGTATGGCTTCAAATGCAGACGATCAAACGAGTTAGCTTCAAAATCCATGCGATAAACTTCATTTAGCTTCAAATCAATGCGATGTAGAAGGTTTACCTTCAAAACCATGCTTAACAAATGATTTAGCTTCAAATACTTGCGATATAAATGATATAGCTTCAAATGCAGGCGAAACAAACGTGTTAGCTTGTAATCCATGCGAATCTCATGATTTAGCTTCAAATCAATGCGATGTAGAAGGTTTACCTCCAAATCCATGCTTAACAAATAATTTAGCTTCAAACACTTGGGATATAAGTGATATAGCTTCAAATGCAGAAGATCAAACGAGTTAGCCTCAAAATCCATGCGATAAACTTGATTTAGCTTCAAATCAATGCGAAGTAGAAGGGTGAGCTTCAAATCCATGCAACACAAATGATTTAGCTTCAAATACTTGCTATATAAATGATATAGCTTCAAATGTAGGCGAAACAAACGAGTTAGCTTCTAATCCATGCGAAACTCATGATTTAGCTTCAAATAAATGCGATGTAGAAGGTTTACCTTCAAATCCATGCTTAAAAAATAATTTAGCTTCAAACACTTGGGATATAAGTGATATAGCTTCAAATGCAGACGATCAAACGAGTTAGTCTCAAAATCCATGCGATAAACTTGATTTAGCTTGAAATCAATGCGAAGTAGAAGGATGAGCTTCAAATCCATGCAACACAAATGATTTAGCTTCAAATAATTGCGATATAAATGATATAGCTTCAAATGTAGGCGAAACAAACGTGTTAGCTTGTAATCCATGCGAAACTCATGATTTAGCTTCAAATCAATCCGATGTAGAAGGTTTACCTTCAAATCCATGCTTAACAAATAATTTAGCTTCAAACACTTGGGATATAAGTGATATAGCTTCAAATGCAGACGATCAAACGAATTAGCTTCAAAATCCATGCGATAAACTTGATTTAGCTTCAAATCAATGCGAAGTAGAAGGATGAGCTTCAAATCCATGCAACACAAATGATTTAGCTTCAAATACTTGCGATATAAATGATATAGCTTCAAATGTAGGCGAAACAAACGTGTTAGCTTGTAATCCATGCGAAACTCATGATTTAGATTCAAATCAATGCGATGTAGAAGGTTTACCTTCAAATCCATGCTTAACAAATGATTTAGCTTCAAATACTTGCGTTATAAATGATATAGCTTCAAATGTAGGCGAAACAAACGTGTTAGCTTGTAATCCATGCGAAACTCATGATTTAGCTTCAAATCAATGCGATGTAGAAGGATTAGCTTCAAATCCGTGGAACACCAATGATTTAGCTTCAAACACTTGCGATATAAATAATATAGCTTCAAACGCAGGCGAAACAAACGAGTTATCTTCTAATCCATGCGAAACTCATCATTTAGCTTCAAATCAATGCGATGTAGAAGGTTTACCTTCAAATCCATGCTTAACAAATGATTTAGCTTCGAACACTTGGGATATACGTGATATAGCTTCAAATGCAGACGATCAAACGAGTTAGCTTCAAAATCCATGCGATAAACTTGATTTAGCTACAAATCAATGCGAAGTAGAAGGATTAGCTTCAAATCCATGCAACACAAATGATTTAGCTTCAAATACTTGCGATATAAATGATATAGCTTCAAATGCAGGCCTAACAAACGAGTTATCTTCTAATCCATGCGAAACTCATGATTTAGCTTCAAATCAATGCGATGTAGAAGGTTTACCTTCAAATCCATGCTTAACAAATGATTTAGCTTCAAACACTTGGGATATACGTGATATAGCTTCAAATGCAGACGATCAAACGAGTTAGCCTCAAAATCCGTGCGATAAACTTGATTTAGCTTGAAATCAATGCGAAGTAGAAGGATGAGCTTCAAATCCATGCAACACAAATGATTTAGCTTCAAATACTTGCGATATAAATGATATAGCTTCAAATGCAGGCCTAACAAACGAGTTATCTTCTAATCCATGCGAAACTCATGATTTAGCTTCAAATCAATGCGAGAAGGTTTACCTTCAAATCCATGCTTAAAAAATGATTTAGCATCAAACACTTGGGATATAAGTGATATGGCTTCAAATGCAGACGATCAAACGAGTTAGCTTCAAAATCCATGCGATAAACTTGATTTAGCTTCAAATCAATGCGAAGTAGAAGGATTAGCTTAAAAATCCATGCAACACAAATGATCTAGCTTCAAATACTTGCGATATAAATGATATAGCTTCAAATGCAGGCGAAACAACGTGTTAGCTTCTAATCCATGCGAAACTCATGATTTAGCTTCAAATCAATGCGATGTAGAAGGTTTACCTTCAAATCCATGCTTAACAAATAATTTAGCTTCAAACACTTGGGATATAAGTGATATAGCTGCAAATGCAGACGATCAAACGAGTTAGCTTCAAAATCCATGCGATAAACTTGATTTAGCTTCAAATCAATGCGAAGTAGAAGGATGAGCTTCAATCCATGCAACACAAATGATTAGCTTCAATACTTGCGATATAAATGATATAGCTTCAAAATGCAGGCCTAACAAACGAGTTATCTTCTAATGCATGCGAAACTCATGATTAGCTTCAAATCAATGCGATGTAGAAGGTTTACTTCAAATCCATGCTTAAAAAATGATTTAGCATCAAACACTTGGGATATAAGTGATATGGCTTCAAATGCAGACGATCAAACGAGTTAGCTTCAAATCCATGCGATAAACTTGATTTAGCTTCAAATCAATGCGAAGTAGAAGGATTAGCTTAAAATCCATGCAACACCAAATGATCTAGCTTCAAATACTTGCGATATAAATGATATAGCTTCAAATGCAGGCGAACAAACGTGTTAGCTTCTAATCCATGCGAAACTCATGATTTAGCTTCAAATCAATGCGATGTAGAAGGTTTACCTTCAAATCCATGCTTAACAAATAATTTAGCTTCAAACACTTGGGATATAAGTGATATAGCTGCAAATGCAGACGATCAAACGAGTTAGCTTCAAAATCCATGCGATAAACTTGATTTAGCTTCAAATCATGCGAAGTAGAAGGATGAGCTTCAAATCCATGTAACACAAATGATTTGGCTTCAAATACTTGCGATATAAATGATATAGCTTCAAATGCAGGCCTAACAAACGAGTTATCTTCTAATCCATGCGAAACTCATGATTTAGCTTCAAATCAATGCGATGTAGAAGGTTTACCTCAAATCCATGCTTAAAAAATGATTTAGCTTCAAACACTTGGGATATAAGTGATATGGCTTCAAATGCAGACGATCAAACGAGTTAGCTTCAAATCCATGCGATAAACTTCATTTAGCTTCAAATCAATGCGATGTAGAAGGTTTACCTTCAAATCCATGCTTAACAAATGATTTAGCTTCAAATACTTGCGATATAAATGATATAGCTTCAAATGCAGGCGAAACAAACGTGTTAGCTTGTAATCCATGCGAAACTCATGATTTAGCTTCAAATCAATGCGATGTAGAAGGTTTACCTTCAAATCCATGCTTAACAAATGATTTAGCTTCAAACACTTGGGATATACGTGATATAGCTTCAAATGCAGGCGAAACAAACGTGTTAGCTTGTAATCCATGCGAAACTCATGATTTAGCTTCAAATCAATGCGATGTAGAAGGTTTACCTTCAAATCCATGCTTAACAAATGATTTAGCTTCAAACACTTGGGATATACGTGATATAGCTTCAAATGCAGACGATGAAACGAGTTAGCTTCAAAATCCATGCGATAAACTTGATTTAGCTTCAAATCAATGCGAAGTAGAAGGATTAGCTTCAAATCCGTGGAACGCAAATGATTTAGCTTCAAATACTTGCGATATAAATGATATAGCTTCAAATGCAGGCGAAACAAACGAGTTAGCTTCTAATCCATGCGAAGCTCATGATTTAGCTTCAAATCAATGCGATGTAGAAGGTTTACCTTCAAATCCATGCTTAACAAATAATTTAGCTTCAAACACTTGGGATATAAGTGATATAGCTTGAAATGCAGACGATGAAACGAGTTAGCTTCAAAATCCATGCGATAAACTTGATTTAGCTTCAAATCAATGCGAAGTAGAAGGATTAGCTTCAAATCCGTGGAACGCAAATGATTTAGCTTCAAATACATGGGATATAAATGATATAGCTTCAAATGCAGAAGAAACAAACGAGTTATCTTCAAATCCATGCCAAGCACTTGATTTAGCTGAAAATCAATGCGATGTAGAAGGTTTAGCTTCAAATCCATGCGAAACAAATGATTTAGCATCAGATACTTGCGATATAAGTGATATAGCTTCAAATGCAGGAGAAACAAACGAGTTATCTTCTAATCCATGCGAAACTCATCATTTATCTTCAAATCAATGCGATGTAGAAGGTTTACCTTCAAATCCATGCACAACAAATGATTTAGCTTCAAACACTTGGGATATACGTGATATAGCTTCAAATGCAGACGATCAAACGAGTTAGCTTCAAAATCCATGCGATAAACTTGATTTAGCTTGAAATCAATGCGAAGTAGAAGGATGAGCTTCAAATCCATGCAACACAAATGATTTAGCTTCAAATAATTGCGATATAAATGATATAGCTTCAAATGTAGGCGAAACAAACGTGTTAGCTTGTAATCCATGCGAAACTCATGATTTAGCTTCAAATCAATGCGATGTAGAAGGTTTACCTTCAAATCCATGCTTAACAAATAATTTAGCTTCAAACACTTGGGATATAAGTGATATAGCTTCAAATGCAGACGATCAAACGAATTAGCTTCAAAATCCATGCGATAAACTTGATTTAGCTTCAAATCAATGCGAAGTAGAAGGATGAGCTTCAAATCCATGCAACACAAATGATTTAGCTTCAAATACTTGCGATATAAATGATATAGCTTCAAATGTAGGCGAAACAAACGTGTTAGCTTGTAATCCATGCGAAACTCATGATTTAGCTTCAAATCAATGCGATGTAGAAGGTTTACCTTCAAATCCATGCTTAACAAATGATTTAGCTTCAAATACTTGCGATATAAATGATATAGCTTCAAATGTAGGCGATCAAACGAATTAGCTTCAAAATCCATGCGATAAACTTGATTTAGCTTCAAATCAATGCGAAGTAGAAGGATGAGCTTCAAATCCATGCAACACAAATGATTTAGCTTCAAATACTTGCGATATAAATGATATAGCTTCAAATGTAGGCGAAACAAACGTGTTAGCTTGTAATCCATGCGAAACTCATGATTTAGCTTCAAATCAATGCGACGTAGAAGGTTTACCTTCAAATCCATGCTTAACAAATGATTTAGCTTCAAATACTTGCGATATAAATGATATAGCTTCAAATGTAGGCGAAACAAACGTGTTAGCTTGTAATCCATGCGAAACTCATGATTTAGCTTCAAATCAATGCGATGTAGAAGGTTTACCTTCAAATCCATGCTTAACAAATGATTTAGCTTCAAACACTTGGGATATACGTGATATAGCTTCAAATGCAGGCGAAACAAACGTGTTAGCTTGTAATCCATGCGAAACTTATGATTTAGCTTCAAATCAATGCGATGTAGAAGGTTTACCTTCAAATCCATGCTTAACAAATGATTTAGCTTCAAACACTTGGGATATACGTGATATAGCTTCAAATGCAGACGATGAAACGAGTTAGCTTCAAAATCCATACGATAAACTTGATTTAGCTTCAAATCAATGCGAAGTAGAAGGATTAGCTTCAAATCCATGCAACACAAGTGATTTAGCTTCAGACACTTGGGATATAAGTGATATAGCTTCAAATGCAGACGATCAAACGAGTTAGCTTCAAGTCCACGCGAAACAAGTGATTTAGCTTCAGACACCTGCGATATAAGTGATATAGCTTCAAATGCAGAAGAAACAAACGAGTTATCTTCAAATCCATGCCAAGCACTTGATTTAGCTGAAAATCAATGCGATGTAGAAGGTTTAGCTTCAAATCCATGCGAAACAAATGATTTAGCATCAGATACTTGCGATGTAAGTGATATAGCTTCAAATGCAGGAGAAACAAACGAGTTATCTTCTAATCCATGCGAAACTCATCATTTAGCTTCAAATCAATGCGATGTAGAAGGTTTACCTTCAAATCCATGCACAACAAATGATTTAGCTTCAAACACTTGGGATATACGTGATATATCTTCAAATGCAGACGATCAAACGAGTTAGCTTCAAAATCCATGCGATAAACTTGATTTAGCTTGAAATCAATGCGAAGTAGAAGGATGAGCTTCAAATCCATGCAACACAAATGAGTTAGCTTCAAATAATTGCGATATAAATGATATAGCTTCAAATGTAGGCGAAACAAACGTGTTAGCTTGTAATCCATGCGAAACTCATGATTTAGCTTTAAATCAATGCGATGTAGAAGGTTTACCTTCAAATCCATGCTGAAACAAATGATTTAGCTTCAAACACTTGGGATATACGTGATATAGCTCCAAATGCAGGCGAAACAAACGTGTCAGATTGTAATCCATGCGAAACTCATGATTTAGCTTCAAATCAATGCGATGTAGAAGGTTTACCTTCAAATCAATGCGATGTAGAAGGTTTACCTTCAAATCCATGCTTAACAAATGATTTAGCTTCAAACACTTGGGATATAACTGATATAGCTTCAAATGCAGACGATCAAACGAGTTAGCTACATAATCCACGCGATAAATTTGATTTAGCTTCAAATCAATGCGAAGTAGAAGGATTAGCTTAAAATCCATGCAACACAAATGATTTAGCTTCAAACACTTGGGATATAAGTGATATAGCTTCAAATGCAGACGATCAAACGAATTAGCTTCAAAATCCATGCGATAAACTTGATTTAGTTTCAAATCAATGCGAAGTAGAAGGATTAGCTTCAAATCCATGCAACACAAATGATTTAGCTTCAGACACTTGGGATATAAGTGATATAGCTTCAAATGCAGACGATCAAACGAGTTAGCTTCAAGTCCACGCGAAAAAAGTGGTTTAGCTTCAGACATATGCGATATAAGTGATATAGCTTCAAATGCAGAAGACACAAACGAGTTATCTTCAAATCCATGCCATGCACTTGATTTAGCTGAAAATCAATGCGATGTAGAAGGTTTACCTTCAAATCCATGCGAAACAAATGATTTAGTTTCAGATACTTGCGGTATAAATGATACAGATTCAAATGCAGACGAAACAAACGAGTTAGCTTCATATTTATGCGAAACACATGATTTAGCTTCAAATCAATGCGATGTAGAAGGTTTACCTTCAAATCCATGCTTAAAAAATGATTTAGCTTCAAACACTTGGGATATACGTGATATAGCTTCAAATGCAGACGATCAAACGAGTTAGCCTCAAAATCCATGCGATAAACTTGATTTAGCTTGAAATCAATGCGAAGTAGAAGGATGAGCTTCAAATCCATGCAACACAAATGATTTAGCTTCAAATAATTGCGATATAAATGATATAGCTTCAAATGTAGGCGAAACAAACGTGTTAGCTTATAATCCATGCGAAACTCATGATTTAGCTTCAAATCAATGCGATGTAGAAGGTTTACCTTCAAATCCATGCTGAACAAATGATTTAGCTTCAAACACTTGGGATATACGTGATATAGCTTCAAATGCAGGCGATCAAACGAGTTAGCTTCAAGTCCACGCGAAACAAGTGATTTAGCTTCAGACACTTGCGATATAAGTGATATAGCTTCAAATGCAGAAGAAACAAACGAGTTATTTTCAAATCCATGCCAAGCACATGATTTAGCTGAAAATCAATGCGATGTAGAAGGTTTAGCTTCAAATCCATGCGAAACAAATGATTTAGCATCAGATACTTGCGATATAAGTAATATAGCTTCAAATGCAGGAGAAACAAACGAGTTATCTTCTAATCCATGCGAAACTCATCATTTAGCTTCAAATCAATGCGATGTAGAAGGTTTACCTTCAAATCCATGCACAACAAATGATTTAGCTTCAAACACTTGGGATATACGTGATATAGCTTCAAATGCAGACGATCAAACGAGTTAGCTTCAAAATCCATGCGATAAACTTGATTTAGCATCAAATCAATGCGAAGTAGAAGGATGAGCTTCAAATCCATGCAACAGAAATGATTTAGCTTCAAGTACTTGCGATATAAATGATATAGCTTCAAATGTAGGCGAAACCAACGAGTTAGCTTCTAATCCATGCGAAACTCATGATTTAGCTTCAAATAAATGCGATGTAGAATGTTTACCTTCAAATCCATGCTTAACAAATAATTTAGCTTCAAACACTTGGGATATAAGTGATATAGCTTCAAATGCAGACGATCAAACGAGTTAGCTTCAAGTCCACGCGAAACAAGTGATTTAGCTTCAGACACTTGCGATATAAGTGATATAGCTTCAAAAGCAGAAGAAACAAACGAGTTATCTTCAAATCCATGCCAAGCACTTGATTTAGCTGAAAATCAATGCGATGTAGAAGGTTTAGCTTCAAATCCATGCGAAACAAATGATTTAGCATCAGATACTTGCGATATAAGTGATATAGCTTCAAATGCAGGAGAAACAAACGAGTTAGCTTATAATCCATGCGAAACTCATGATTTAGCTTCAAATCAATGCGATGTAGAAGGTTTACCTTCAAATCCATGCTTAACAAATAATTTAGCTTCAAACACTTGGGATATAAGTGATATAGCTTCAAATGCAGACGATCAAACGAGTTAGCTTCAAAATCCACGCGATAAACTTGATTTAGCTTCAAATCAATGCGAAGTAGAAGGATTAGCTTCAAATCCATGCGAAACAAATGATTTAGTTTCAGATACTTGCGGTATAAATGATACAGATTCAAACGCAGACGAAACAAACGAGTTAGCTTCATATCTATGCGAAACACATGATTTAGTTTCAAATCAATGCGATGTAGAAGGTTTACCTTGAAATCCATGCTTAAAAAATGATTTAGCTTCAAACACTTGGGATATAAGTGATATGGCTTCAAATGTAGACGATCAAACGAGTTAGCTTCAAAATCCATGCGATAAACTTGATTTAGCTTCAAATCAATGCGATGTAGAAGGTTTACCTTCAAATCCATGCTTAACCAATGATTTAGCTTCAGATACTTGCGATATAAATGATATAGCTTCAAATGCAGGCGAAACAAACGTGTTAGCTTGTAATCCATGCGAAACTCATGATTTAGCTTCAAATCAATGCGATGTAGAAGGTTTACCTTCAAATCCATGCTTAACAAATGATTTAGCTTCAAACACTTGGGATATACGTGATATAGCTTCAAATGCAGACGATCAAACGAGTTAGCTTCAAAATCCATGCGATAAACTTGATTTAGCTTCAAATCAATACGAAGTAGAAGGATGAGCTTCAAATCCATGCAACACAAATGATTTAGCTTCAAATACTTGCGATATAAATGATATAGCTTCAAATGTAGGCGAAACAAACGAGTTAGCTTCTAATCCATGCGAAACTCATGATTTAGCTTGAAATCAATGCGATGTAGAAGGTTTACATTCAAATCCATGCTTAACAAATAATTTAGCTTCAAACACTTGGGATATAAGTGATATAGCTTGAAATGCAGACGATCAAACGAGTTAGCTTCAAAATCCATGCGATAAACTTGATTTAGCTTCAAATCAATGCGAAGTAGAAGGATTAGCTTCAAATCCATGCAACACAAGTGATTTAGCTTCAGACACTTGGGATATAAGTGATATAGCTTCAAATGCAGACGATCAAACGAGTTAGCTTCAAGTCCACGCGAAACAAGTGATTTAGCTTCAGACACTTGCGATATAAGTGATATAGCTTCAAAAGCAGAAGAAACAAACGAGTTATCTTCAAATCCATGCCAAGCACTTGATTTAGCTGAAAATCAATGCGATGTAGAAGGTTTAGCTTCAAATCCATGCGAAACAAATGATTTAGCATCAGATACTTGCGATATAAGTGATATAGCTTCAAATGCAGGAGAAACAAACGAGTTAGCTTATAATCCATGCGAAACTCATGATTTAGCTTCAAATCAATGCGATGTAGAAGGTTTACCTTCAAATCCATGCTTAACAAATAATTTAGCTTCAAACACTTGGGATATAAGTGATATAGCTTCAAATGCAGACGATCAAACGAGTTAGCTTCAAAATCCACGCGATAAACTTGATTTAGCTTCAAATCAATGCGAAGTAGAAGGATTAGCTTCAAATCCATGCGAAACAAATGATTTAGTTTCAGATACTTGCGGTATAAATGATACAGATTCAAACGCAGACGAAACAAACGAGTTAGCTTCATATCTATGCGAAACACATGATTTAGTTTCAAATCAATGCGATGTAGAAGGTTTACCTTGAAATCCATGCTTAAAAAATGATTTAGCTTCAAACACTTGGGATATAAGTGATATGGCTTCAAATGTAGACGATCAAACGAGTTAGCTTCAAAATCCATGCGATAAACTTGATTTAGCTTCAAATCAATGCGATGTAGAAGGTTTACCTTCAAATCCATGCTTAACCAATGATTTAGCTTCAGATACTTGCGATATAAATGATATAGCTTCAAATGCAGGCGAAACAAACGTGTTAGCTTGTAATCCATGCGAAACTCATGATTTAGCTTCAAATCAATGCGATGTAGAAGGTTTACCTTCAAATCCATGCTTAACAAATGATTTAGCTTCAAACACTTGGGATATACGTGATATAGCTTCAAATGCAGACGATCAAACGAGTTAGCTTCAAAATCCATGCGATAAACTTGATTTAGCTTCAAATCAATACGAAGTAGAAGGATGAGCTTCAAATCCATGCAACACAAATGATTTAGCTTCAAATACTTGCGATATAAATGATATAGCTTCAAATGTAGGCGAAACAAACGAGTTAGCTTCTAATCCATGCGAAACTCATGATTTAGCTTGAAATCAATGCGATGTAGAAGGTTTACCTTCAAATCCATGCTTAACAAATAATTTAGCTTCAAACACTTGGGATATAAGTGATATAGCTTCAAATGCAGACGATCAAACGAGTTAGCCTCAAAATCCATGCGATAAACTTGATTTAGCTTCAAATCAATGCGAAGTAGAAGGATGAGCTTCAAATCCATGCAACACAAATGATTTAGCTTCAAATACTTGCGATATAAATGATATAGCTTCAAATGTAGGCGAAACAAACGAGTTAGCTTCTAATCCATGCGAAACTCATGATTTAGCTTCAAATAAATGCGATGTAGAAGGTTTACCTTCAAATCCATGCTTAACAAATAATTTAGCTTCAAACACTTGGGATATACGTGATATAGCTTCAAATGCAGACGATCAAACTAGTTAGCTTCAAAATCCATGCGATAAACTTGATTTAGCTTCAAATCAATGCGAAGTAGAAGGATTAGCTTAAAATCCATGCAACACAAATGATTTAGCTTCAAATGCTTGCGATATAAATGATATAGCTTCAAATGTAGGCGAAACAAACGTGTTAGCTTGTAATCCATGCGAAACTCATGATTTAGCTTCAAATCAATGCGTTGTAGAAGGTTTACCTTCAAATCCATGCTTAACAAATGATTTAGCTTCAAACACTTGGGATATACGTGATATAGCTTCAAATGCAGGCGAAACAAACGTGTTAGCTTGTAATCCATGCGAAACTCATGATTTAGCTTCAAATCAATGGGATGTAGAAGGTTTACCTTCAAATCCATGCTTAACAAATGATTTAGCATCAAACACTTGGGATATACCTGATATAGCTTCAAATGCAGACGATCAAACGAGTTAGCTTAAAAATCCATGCGATAAACTTGATTTAGCTTCAAATCAATGCGAAGTAGAAGGATTAGCTTCAAATCCGTGGAACGCAAATTATTTAGCTTCAAATACTTGCGATATAAATGATATAGCTTCAAATGCAGGCGAAACAAACGAGTTAGATTCTAATCCATGCGAAACTCATGATTTAGCTTCAAATCAATGCGATGTAGAAGGTTTACCTTCAAATCCATGCTTAACAAATAATTTAGCTTCAAACACTTGGGATATAAGTGATATAGCTTGAAATGCAGACGATCAAACGAGTTAGCTTCAAAATCCATGCGATAAACTTGATTTAGCTTCAAATCAATGCGAAGTAGAAGGATTAGCTTCAAATCCATGCAACACAAGTGATTTAGCTTCAGACACTTGGGATATAAGTGATATAGCTTCAAATGCAGACGATCAAACGAGTTAGCTTCAAGTCCACGCGAAACAAGTGATTTAGCTTCAGACACTTGCGATATAAGTGATATAGCTTCAAATGCAGAAGAAACAAACGAGTTATTTTCAAATCCATGCCAAGCACATGATTTAGCTGAAAATCAATGCGATGTAGAAGGTTTAGCTTCAAATCCATGCGAAACAAATGATTTAGCATCAGATACTTGCGATATAAGTGATATAGCTTCAAATGCAGGAGAAACAAACGAGTTATCTTCTAATCCATGCGAAACTCATCATTTAGCTTCAAATCAATGCGATGTAGAAGGTTTACCTTCAAATCCATGCACAACAAATGATTTAGCTTCAAACACTTGGGATATACGTGATATAGCTTCAAATGCAGACGATCAAACGAGTTAGCTTCAAAATCCATGCGATAAACTTGATTTAGTATCAAATCAATGCGAAGTAGAAGGATGAGCTTCAAATCCATGCAACAGAAATGATTTAGCTTCAAGTACTTGCGATATAAATGATATAGCTTCAAATGTAGGCGAAACCAACGAGTTAGCTTCTAATCCATGCGAAAGTCATGATTTAGCTTCAAATAAATGCGATGTAGAATGTTTACCTTCAAATCCATGCTTAACAAATAATTTAGCTTCAAACACTTGGGATATAAGTGATATAGCTTCAAATGCACACGATCAAACGAGTTAGCTTCAAGTCCACGCGAAACAAGTGATTTAGCTTCAGACACTTGCGATATAAGTGATATAGCTTCAAAAGCAGAAGAAACAAACGAGTTATCTTCAAATCCATGCCAAGCACTTGATTTAGCTGAAAATCAATGCGATGTAGAAGGTTTAGCTTCAAATCCATGCGAAACAAATGATTTAGCATCAGATACTTGCGATATAAGTGATATAGCTTCAAATGCAGGAGAAACAAACGAGTTAGCTTATAATCCATGCGAAACTCATGATTTAGCTTCAAATCAATGCGATGTAGAAGGTTTACCTTCAAATCCATGCTTAACAAATAATTTAGCTTCAAACACTTGGGATATAAGTGATATGGCTTCAAATGCAGACGATCAAACGAGTTAGCTTCAAAATCCACGCGATAAACTTGATTTAGCTTCAAATCAATGCGAAGTAGAAGGATTAGCTTCAAATCCATGCGAAACAAATGATTTAGTTTCAGATACTTGCGGTATAAATGATACAGATTCAAACGCAGACGAAACAAACGAGTTAGCTTCATATCTATGCGAAACACATGATTTAGTTTCAAATCAATGCGATGTAGAAGGATTACCTTGAAATCCATGCTTAAAAAATGATTTAGCTTCAAACACTTGGGATATAAGTGATATGGCTTCAAATGTAGACGATCAAACGAGTTAGCTTCAAAATCCATGCGATAAACATGATTTAGCTTCAAATCAATGCGATGTAGAAGGTTTACCTTCAAATCCATGCTTAACCAATGATTTAGCTTCAGATACTTGCGATATAAATGATATAGCTTCAAATGCAGGCGAAACAAACGTGTTAGCTTGTAATCCATGCGAAACTCATGATTTAGCTTCAAATCAATGCGATGTAGAAGGTTTACCTTCAAATCCATGCTTAACAAATGATTTAGCTTCAAACACTTGGGATATACGTGATATAGCTTCAAATGCAGACGATCAAACGAGTTAGCTTCAAAATCCATGCGATAAACTTGATTTAGCTTCAAATCAATACGAAGTAGAAGGATGAGCTTCAAATCCATGCAACACAAATGATTTAGCTTCAAATACTTGCGATATAAATGATATAGCTTCAAATGTAGGCGAAACAAACGAGTTAGCTTCTAATCCATGCGAAACTCATGATTTAGCTTGAAATCAATGCGATGTAGAAGGTTTACCTTCAAATCCATGCACAACAAATGATTTAGCTTCAAACACTTGGGATATACGTGATATAGCTTCAAATGCAGACGATCAAACGAGTTAGCTTCAAAATCCATGCGATAAACTTGATTTAGCATCAAATCAATGCGAAGTAGAAGGATGAGCTTCAAATCCATGCAACACAAATGATTTAGCTTCAAATACTTGCGATATAAATGATATAGCTTCAAATGTAGGCGAAACAAACGAGTTAGCTTCTAATCCATGCGAAACTCATGATTTAGCTTCAAATAAATGCGATGTAGAAGGTTTACCTTCAAATCCATGCTTAACAAATAATTTAGCTTCAAACACTTGGGATATACGTGATATAGCTTCAAATGCAGACGATCAAATTAGTTAGCTTCAAAATCCATGCGATAAACTTGATTTAGCTTCAAATCAATGCGAAGTAGAAGGATTAGCTTAAAATCCATGCAACACAAATGATTTAGCTTCAAATGCTTGCGATATAAATGATATAGCTTCAAATGTAGGCGAAACAAACGTGTTAGCTTGTAATCCATGCGAAACTCATGATTTAGCTTCAAATCAATGCGTTGTAGAAGGTTTACCTTCAAATCCATGCTTAACAAATGATTTAGCTTCAAACACTTGGGATATACGTGATATAGCTTCAAATGCAGGCGAAACAAACGTGTTAGCTTGTAATCCATGCGAAACTCATGATTTAGCTTCAAATCAATGGGATGTAGAAGGTTTACCTTCAAATCCATGCTTAACAAATGATTTAGCATCAAACACTTGGGATATACCTGATATAGCTTCAAATGCAGACGATCAAACGAGTTAGCTTAAAAATCCATGCGATAAACTTGATTTAGCTTCAAATCAATGCGAAGTAGAAGGATTAGCTTCAAATCCGTGGAACGCAAATTATTTAGCTTCAAATACTTGCGATATAAATGATATAGCTTCAAATGCAGGCGAAACAAACGAGTTAGATTCTAATCCATGCGAAACTCATGATTTAGCTTCAAATCAATGCGATGTAGAAGGTTTACCTTGAAATCCATGCTTAACAAATAATTTAGCTTCAAACACTTGGGATATAAGTGATATAGCTTGAAATGCAGACGATCAAACGAGTTAGCTTCAAAATCCATGCGATAAACTTGATTTAGCTTCAAATCAATGCGAAGTAGAAGGATTAGCTTCAAATCCATGCAACACAAGTGATTTAGCTTCAGACACTTGGGATATAAGTGATATAGCTTCAAATGCAGACGATCAAACGAGTTAGCTTCAAGTCCACGCGAAACAAGTGATTTAGCTTCAGACACTTGCGATATAAGTGATATAGCTTCAAATGCAGAAGAAACAAACGAGTTATTTTCAAATCCATGCCAAGCACATGATTTAGCTGAAAATCAATGCGATGTAGAAGGTTTAGCTTCAAATCCATGCGAAACAAATGATTTAGCATCAGATACTTGCGATATAAGTGATATAGCTTCAAATGCAGGAGAAACAAACGAGTTATCTTCTAATCCATGCGAAACTCATCATTTAGCTTCAAATCAATGCGATGTAGAAGGTTTACCTTCAAATCCATGCACAACAAATGATTTAGCTTCAAACACTTGGGATATACGTGATATAGCTTCAAATGCAGACGATCAAACGAGTTAGCTTCAAAATCCATGCGATAAACTTGATTTAGTATCAAATCAATGCGAAGTAGAAGGATGAGCTTCAAATCCATGCAACAGAAATGATTTAGCTTCAAGTACTTGCGATATAAATGATATAGCTTCAAATGTAGGCGAAACCAACGAGTTAGCTTCTAATCCATGCGAAAGTCATGATTTAGCTTCAAATAAATGCGATGTAGAATGTTTACCTTCAAATCCATGCTTAACAAATAATTTAGCTTCAAACACTTGGGATATAAGTGATATAGCTTCAAATGCACACGATCAAACGAGTTAGCTTCAAGTCCACGCGAAACAAGTGATTTAGCTTCAGACACTTGCGATATAAGTGATATAGCTTCAAAAGCAGAAGAAACAAACGAGTTATCTTCAAATCCATGCCAAGCACTTGATTTAGCTGAAAATCAATGCGATGTAGAAGGTTTAGCTTCAAATCCATGCGAAACAAATGATTTAGCATCAGATACTTGCGATATAAGTGATATAGCTTCAAATGCAGGAGAAACAAACGAGTTAGCTTATAATCCATGCGAAACTCATGATTTAGCTTCAAATCAATGCGATGTAGAAGGTTTACCTTCAAATCCATGCTTAACAAATAATTTAGCTTCAAACACTTGGGATATAAGTGATATGGCTTCAAATGCAGACGATCAAACGAGTTAGCTTCAAAATCCACGCGATAAACTTGATTTAGCTTCAAATCAATGCGAAGTAGAAGGATTAGCTTCAAATCCATGCGAAACAAATGATTTAGTTTCAGATACTTGCGGTATAAATGATACAGATTCAAACGCAGACGAAACAAACGAGTTAGCTTCATATCTATGCGAAACACATGATTTAGTTTCAAATCAATGCGATGTAGAAGGTTTACCTTGAAATCCATGCTTAAAAAATGATTTAGCTTCAAACACTTGGGATATAAGTGATATGGCTTCAAATGTAGACGATCAAACGAGTTAGCTTCAAAATCCATGCGATAAACATGATTTAGCTTCAAATCAATGCGATGTAGAAGGTTTACCTTCAAATCCATGCTTAACCAATGATTTAGCTTCAGATACTTGCGATATAAATGATATAGCTTCAAATGCAGGCGAAACAAACGTGTTAGCTTGTAATCCATGCGAAACTCATGATTTAGCTTCAAATCAATGCGATGTAGAAGGTTTACCTTCAAATCCATGCTTAACAAATGATTTAGCTTCAAACACTTGGGATATACGTGATATAGCTTCAAATGCAGACGATCAAACGAGTTAGCTTCAAAATCCATGCGATAAACTTGATTTAGCTTCAAATCAATACGAAGTAGAAGGATGAGCTTCAAATCCATGCAACACAAATGATTTAGCTTCAAATACTTGCGATATAAATGATATAGCTTCAAATGTAGGCGAAACAAACGAGTTAGCTTCTAATCCATGCGAAACTCATGATTTAGCTTGAAATCAATGCGATGTAGAAGGTTTACCTTCAAATCCATGCACAACAAATGATTTAGCTTCAAACACTTGGGATATACGTGATATAGCTTCAAATGCAGACGATCAAACGAGTTAGCTTCAAAATCCATGCGATAAACTTGATTTAGCATCAAATCAATGCGAAGTAGAAGGATGAGCTTCAAATCCATGCAACAGAAATGATTTAGCTTCAAGTACTTGCGATATAAATGATATAGCTTCAAATGTAGGCGAAACCAACGAGTTAGCTTCTAATCCATGCGAAAGTCATGATTTAGCTTCAAATAAATGCGATGTAGAATGTTTACCTTCAAATCCATGCTTAACAAATAATTTAGCTTCAAACACTTGGGATATAAGTGATATAGCTTCAAATGCACACGATCAAACGAGTTAGCTTCAAGTCCACGCGAAACAAGTGATTTAGCTTCAGACACTTGCGATATAAGTGATATAGCTTCAAAAGCAGAAGAAACAAACGAGTTATCTTCAAATCCATGCCAAGCACTTGATTTAGCTGAAAATCAATGCGATGTAGAAGGTTTAGCTTCAAATCCATGCGAAACAAATGATTTAGCATCAGATACTTGCGATATAAGTGATATAGCTTCAAATGCAGGAGAAACAAACGAGTTAGCTTATAATCCATGCGAAACTCATGATTTAGCTTCAAATCAATGCGATGTAGAAGGTTTACCTTCAAATCCATGCTTAACAAATAATTTAGCTTCAAACACTTGGGATATAAGTGATATGGCTTCAAATGCAGACGATCAAACGAGTTAGCTTCAAAATCCACGCGATAAACTTGATTTAGCTTCAAATCAATGCGAAGTAGAAGGATTAGCTTCAAATCCATGCGAAACAAATGATTTAGTTTCAGATACTTGCGGTATAAATGATACAGATTCAAACGCAGACGAAACAAACGAGTTAGCTTCATATCTATGCGAAACACATGATTTAGTTTCAAATCAATGCGATGTAGAAGGTTTACCTTGAAATCCATGCTTAAAAAATGATTTAGCTTCAAACACTTGGGATATAAGTGATATGGCTTCAAATGTAGACGATCAAACGAGTTAGCTTCAAAATCCATGCGATAAACATGATTTAGCTTCAAATCAATGCGATGTAGAAGGTTTACCTTCAAATCCATGCTTAACCAATGATTTAGCTTCAGATACTTGCGATATAAATGATATAGCTTCAAATGCAGGCGAAACAAACGTGTTAGCTTGTAATCCATGCGAAACTCATGATTTAGCTTCAAATCAATGCGATGTAGAAGGTTTACCTTCAAATCCATGCTTAACAAATGATTTAGCTTCAAACACTTGGGATATACGTGATATAGCTTCAAATGCAGACGATCAAACGAGTTAGCTTCAAAATCCATGCGATAAACTTGATTTAGCTTCAAATCAATACGAAGTAGAAGGATGAGCTTCAAATCCATGCAACACAAATGATTTAGCTTCAAATACTTGCGATATAAATGATATAGCTTCAAATGTAGGCGAAACAAACGAGTTAGCTTCTAATCCATGCGAAACTCATGATTTAGCTTGAAATCAATGCGATGTAGAAGGTTTACCTTCAAATCCATGCACAACAAATGATTTAGCTTCAAACACTTGGGATATACGTGATATAGCTTCAAATGCAGACGATCAAACGAGTTAGCTTCAAAATCCATGCGATAAACTTGATTTAGCATCAAATCAATGCGAAGTAGAAGGATGAGCTTCAAATCCATGCAACAGAAATGATTTAGCTTCAAGTACTTGCGATATAAATGATATAGCTTCAAATGTAGGCGAAACCAACGAGTTAGCTTCTAATCCATGCGAAACTCATGATTTAGCTTCAAATAAATGCGATGTAGAATGTTTACCTTCAAATCCATGCTTAACAAATAATTTAGCTTCAAACACTTGGGATATAAGTGATATAGCTTCAAATGCAGACGATCAAACGAGTTAGCTTCAAGTCCACGCGAAACAAGTGATTTAGCTTCAGACACTTGCGATATAAGTGATATAGCTTCAAAAGCAGAAGAAACAAACGAGTTATCTTCAAATCCATGCCAAGCACTTGATTTAGCTGAAAATCAATGCGATGTAGAAGGTTTAGCTTCAAATCCATGCGAAACAAATGATTTAGCATCAGATACTTGCGATATAAGTGATATAGCTTCAAATGCAGGAGAAACAAACGAGTTAGCTTATAATCCATGCGAAACTCATGATTTAGCTTCAAATCAATGCGATGTAGAAGGTTTACCTTCAAATCCATGCTTAACAAATAATTTAGCTTCAAACACTTGGGATATAAGTGATATAGCTTCAAATGCAGACGATCAAACGAGTTAGCTTCAAAATCCACGCGATAAACTTGATTTAGCTTCAAATCAATGCGAAGTAGAAGGATTAGCTTCAAATCCATGCGAAACAAATGATTTAGTTTCAGATACTTGCGGTATAAATGATACAGATTCAAACGCAGACGAAACAAACGAGTTAGCTTCATATCTATGCGAAACACATGATTTAGTTTCAAATCAATGCGATGTAGAAGGTTTACCTTGAAATCCATGCTTAAAAAATGATTTAGCTTCAAACACTTGGGATATAAGTGATATGGCTTCAAATGTAGACGATCAAACGAGTTAGCTTCAAAATCCATGCGATAAACTTGATTTAGCTTCAAATCAATGCGATGTAGAAGGTTTACCTTCAAATCCATGCTTAACCAATGATTTAGCTTCAGATACTTGCGATATAAATGATATAGCTTCAAATGCAGGCGAAACAAACGTGTTAGCTTGTAATCCATGCGAAACTCATGATTTAGCTTCAAATCAATGCGATGTAGAAGGTTTACCTTCAAATCCATGCTTAACAAATGATTTAGCTTCAAACACTTGGGATATACGTGATATAGCTTCAAATGCAGACGATCAAACGAGTTAGCTTCAAAATCCATGCGATAAACTTGATTTAGCTTCAAATCAATACGAAGTAGAAGGATGAGCTTCAAATCCATGCAACACAAATGATTTAGCTTCAAATACTTGCGATATAAATGATATAGCTTCAAATGTAGGCGAAACAAACGAGTTAGCTTCTAATCCATGCGAAACTCATGATTTAGCTAGAAATCAATGCGATGTAGAAGGTTTACATTCAAATCCATGCTTAACAAATAATTTAGCTTCAAACACTTGGGATATAAGTGATATAGCTTGAAATGCAGACGATCAAACGAGTTAGCTTCAAAATCCATGCGATAAACTTGATTTAGCTTCAAATCAATGCGAAGTAGAAGGATTAGCTTCAAATCCATGCAACACAAGTGATTTAGCTTCAGACACTTGGGATATAAGTGATATAGCTTCAAATGCAGACGATCAAACGAGTTAGCTTCAAGTCCACGCGAAACAAGTGATTTAGCTTCAGACACTTGCGATATAAGTGATATAGCTTCAAAAGCAGAAGAAACAAACGAGTTATCTTCAAATCCATGCCAAGCACTTGATTTAGCTGAAAATCAATGCGATGTAGAAGGTTTAGCTTCAAATCCATGCGAAACAAATGATTTAGCATCAGATACTTGCGATATAAGTGATATAGCTTCAAATGCAGGAGAAACAAACGAGTTAGCTTATAATCCATGCGAAACTCATGATTTAGCTTCAAATCAATGCGATGTAGAAGGTTTACCTTCAAATCCATGCTTAACAAATAATTTAGCTTCAAACACTTGGGATATAAGTGATATAGCTTCAAATGCAGACGATCAAACGAGTTAGCTTCAAAATCCACGCCATAAACTTGATTTAGCTTCAAATCAATGCGAAGTAGAAGGATTAGCTTCAAATCCATGCGAAACAAATGATTTAGTTTCAGATACTTGCGGTATAAATGATACAGATTCAAACGCAGACGAAACAAACGAGTTAGCTTCATATCTATGCGAAACACATGATTTAGTTTCAAATCAATGCGATGTAGAAGGTTTACCTTGAAATCCATGCTTAAAAAATGATTTAGCTTCAAACACTTGGGATATAAGTGATATGGCTTCAAATGTAGACGATCAAACGAGTTAGCTTCAAAATCCATGCGATAAACTTGATTTAGCTTCAAATCAATGCGATGTAGAAGGTTTACCTTCAAATCCATGCTTAACCAATGATTTAGCTTCAGATACTTGCGATATAAATGATATAGCTTCAAATGCAGGCGAAACAAACGTGTTAGCTTGTAATCCATGCGAAACTCATGATTTAGCTTCAAATCAATGCGATGTAGAAGGTTTACCTTCAAATCCATGCTTAACAAATGATTTAGCTTCAAACACTTGGGATATACGTGATATAGCTTCAAATGCAGACGATCAAACGAGTTAGCTTCAAAATCCATGCGATAAACTTGATTTAGCTTCAAATCAATACGAAGTAGAAGGATGAGCTTCAAATCCATGCAACACAAATGATTTAGCTTCAAATACTTGCGATATAAATGATATAGCTTCAAATGTAGGCGAAACAAACGAGTTAGCTTCTAATCCATGCGAAACTCATGATTTAGCTTGAAATCAATGCGATGTAGAAGGTTTACCTTCAAATCCATGCTTAACAAATAATTTAGCTTCAAACACTTGGGATATAAGTGATATAGCTTCAAATGCAGACGATCAAACGAGTTAGCCTCAAAATCCATGCGATAAACTTGATTTAGCTTCAAATCAATGCGAAGTAGAAGGATGAGCTTCAAATCCATGCAACACAAATGATTTAGCTTCAAATACTTGCGATATAAATGATATAGCTTCAAATGTAGGCGAAACAAACGAGTTAGCTTCTAATCCATGCGAAACTCATGATTTAGCTTCAAATAAATGCGATGTAGAAGGTTTACCTTCAAATCCATGCTTAACAAATAATTTAGCTTCAAACACTTGGGATATACGTGATATAGCTTCAAATGCAGACGATCAAACTAGTTAGCTTCAAAATCCATGCGATAAACTTGATTTAGCTTCAAATCAATGCGAAGTAGAAGGATTAGCTTAAAATCCATGCAACACAAATGATTTAGCTTCAAATGCTTGCGATATAAATGATATAGCTTCAAATGTAGGCGAAACAAACGTGTTAGCTTGTAATCCATGCGAAACTCATGATTTAGCTTCAAATCAATGCGTTGTAGAAGGTTTACCTTCAAATCCATGCTTAACAAATGATTTAGCTTCAAACACTTGGGATATACGTGATATAGCTTCAAATGCAGGCGAAACAAACGTGTTAGCTTGTAATCCATGCGAAACTCATGATTTAGCTTCAAATCAATGGGATGTAGAAGGTTTACCTTCAAATCCATGCTTAACAAATGATTTAGCATCAAACACTTGGGATATACCTGATATAGCTTCAAATGCAGACGATCAAACGAGTTAGCTTCAAAATCCATGCGATAAACTTGATTTAGCTTCAAATCAATGCGAAGTAGAAGGATTAGCTTCAAATCCGTGGAACGCAAATTATTTAGCTTCAAATACTTGCGATATAAATGATATAGCTTCAAATGCAGGCGAAACAAACGAGTTAGATTCTAATCCATGCGAAACTCATGATTTAGCTTCAAATCAATGCGATGTAGAAGGTTTACCTTCAAATCCATGCTTAACAAATAATTTAGCTTCAAACACTTGGGATATAAGCGATATAGCTTGAAATGCAGACGATCAAACGAGTTAGCTTCAAAATCCATGCGATAAACTTGATTTAGCTTCAAATCAATGCGAAGTAGAAGGATTAGCTTCAAATCCATGCAACACAAGTGATTTAGCTTCAGACACTTGGGATATAAGTGATATAGCTTCAAATGCAGACGATCAAACGAGTTAGCTTCAAGTCCACGCGAAACAAGTGATTTAGCTTCAGACACTTGCGATATAAGTGATATAGCTTCAAATGCAGAAGAAACAAACGAGTTATTTTCAAATCCATGCCAAGCACATGATTTAGCTGAAAATCAATGCGATGTAGAAGGTTTAGCTTCAAATCCATGCGAAACAAATGATTTAGCATCAGATACTTGCGATATAAGTGATATAGCTTCAAATGCAGGAGAAACAAACGAGTTATCTTCTAATCCATGCGAAACTCATCATTTAGCTTCAAATCAATGCGATGTAGAAGGTTTACCTTCAAATCCATGCACAACAAATGATTTAGCTTCAAACACTTGGGATATACGTGATATAGCTTCAAATGCAGACGATCAAACGAGTTAGCTTCAAAATCCATGCGATAAACTTGATTTAGTATCAAATCAATGCGAAGTAGAAGGATGAGCTTCAAATCCATGCAACAGAAATGATTTAGCTTCAAGTACTTGCGATATAAATGATATAGCTTCAAATGTAGGCGAAACCAACGAGTTAGCTTCTAATCCATGCGAAACTCATGATTTAGCTTCAAATAAATGCGATGTAGAATGTTTACCTTCAAATCCATGCTTAACAAATAATTTAGCTTCAAACACTTGGGATATAAGTGATATAGCTTCAAATGCACACGATCAAACGAGTTAGCTTCAAGTCCACGCGAAACAAGTGATTTAGCTTCAGACACTTGCGATATAAGTGATATAGCTTCAAAAGCAGAAGAAACAAACGAGTTATCTTCAAATCCATGCCAAGCACTTGATTTAGCTGAAAATCAATGCGATGTAGAAGGTTTAGCTTCAAATCCATGCGAAACAAATGATTTAGCATCAGATACTTGCGATATAAGTGATATAGCTTCAAATGCAGACGAAACAAACGAGTTAGCTTCATATCTATGCGAAACCCATGACTTAGCTTCAAATCAATGCGATGTAGAAGGTTTACCTTCAAATCCATGCTTAACAAATGATTTAGCTTCAAATACTTGCGATATGAATGATATAGCTTCAAATGCAGACGAAACATACGTGTTAGCTTCTAATCCATGCGAAACTCATGATTTAGCTTCAAATCAATGCGATGTAGGAGGTTTACCTTCAAATCCATGCTTAACAAATAAATTAACTTCAAACACTTGGGATATAAGTGATATAGCTTCAAATGCAGACGATCAAACAACTTAGCCACAAAATCCATGCGATAAACTTGATTTAGCTTCAAATCAATGCGAAGTGGAAGGATGAGCTTCAAATCCATGCAACACAAATGATTTAGCTTCAAATACTAGCGTTATAAATGAATAGCTTCAAATGCAGGCGTAACAAACGAGTTAGCTTCTAATCCATGCGAAACTCATGATTGAGCTTCAAATCAATGCGATGTAGAAGGTTTACCTTCAAATCCATGCGCAACAAATGATTTAGCTTCAAACACTTGGGATATAAGTGATATAGCTTCAAATGCAGACGATCAAACGAGTTAGTTTCATAATCCACGCGATAAATTTGATTTAGCTTCAAATCAATGCGAAGTAGAAGGCTTAGCTTCCAATCCATGCGAAACGAATGATTTAAGTTCAAATACTTGCGGTATAAGTGATACAGCTTCAAATGCAGACGAAACAAACGAGTTAGCTTCATATCTATGCGAAACACATGATTTAGCTTCAAATCAATACGATGTAGAAGGTTTACCTTCAAATCCATGCTTAACAAATGATTTAGCTTCAAATACTTGCGATATAAAGGAAATAACTTCAAATGCAGGCGAAACAAACGTGTTAGATTCTAATCCATGCGAAACTAATGATTTAGCTTCAAATCAATGCGATGTAGGAGGTTTACCTTCAAATCCATGCTTAACAAATAATTTAGCTACAAACACTTGGGACATAAGTGATATAGCTTCAAATGCAGACGATCAAACGAGTTAGCTTCAAAATCCATGCGATAAACTTGATTTAGCTTCAAATCAATGCGACGTAGAAGGATGAGCTTCAAATCCATGCAACACAAATGATTTAGCTTCAAATCAATGCGAAGTAGAAGGATTAGCTTCAAATCCGTGGCACACAAATGATTTAGCTTCAAATACTTGCGATATAAATGATATAGCTTCAAATGCAGGCGAAACAAAGAGTTAGCTTCTAATCCATGCGAAACTCATGATTTAGGTTCAAATAAATACGATGTAGAAGGTTCACCTTCAAATCCATGCCCAACAAATGATTTAGCTTCAAACACTTGGGATATAAGTGATATAGCTTGAAATGCAGACGATCAAACCAGTTAGCTTCAAAATCCATGCGATAAACTAGATTTAGCTTCAACTCAATGCGAAGTAGAAGGCTTAGCTTCAAATCCATGCGAAACAAATGATTTAGGTTCAGATACTTGCGGTATAAATGATACAGCTTCAAATGCAGACGAAACAAACGAGTTAGCTTCATATCTATGCGAAACACATGATTTAGCTTCAAATCAATGCGATGTGGAAGGTTTACCTTCAAATCCATGCTTAACAAATGATTCCGCTTCAAATACTTGTGATATAAATGATATAGCTTCAAATGCAGGCGAAACAAACGTGTTAGCTTCTAATCCATGCGAAACTCATGATTAGCTTCTAATCAATGCGATGTAGGAGGCTTACCTTCAAATCCATGCTTAACAAATAATTTAGCTTCAAACACTTGGGACATAAGTGATATAGCTTGAAATGCAGACGATCAAACGAGTTAGCTTCAAAATCCATGCGATAAACTTGATTTAGCTTCAAATCAATGCGAAGTAGAAGGCTTAGCTTCCAATCCATGCGAAACAAATGATTTAGGTCCAGATTCTTGCGGTATAAGTGATACAACTTCAAATGCAGACGAAACAAACGAGTTAGCTTCATATCTATGCGAAACCCATGATTTAGCTTCAAATCAATGCGATGTAGAAGGTTTACCTTCAAATCCATGCTTAACAAATGATTTAGCTTCAAATACTTGCGATATGAATGATTTAGCTTCAAATGCAGGCGAAACATACGTGTTAGCTTCTAATCCATGCGAAACTCATGATTTAGCTTCAAATTAATGCGGTGTAGAGGGTTTACCTTCAAATCCATGCTTAACAAATGATTTAGCTTCAAACACTTGGGATATAAGTGATATGGCATCAAATGCAGACGATCAAACGAGTTAGATTCAAAATCCATGCGATAAACTTGATTTAGCTTCAAATCAATGCGAAGTAGAAGGATTAGCTTCAAATCCGTGGAACACAAATGATTTAGCTTCAAATACTTGCGATATAAATGATATAGCTTCAAATGCAGGCGAAACAAACGAGTTAGCTTCTAATCCATGCGAAACTCATGATTTAGCTTCAAATCAATGCGATGTAGAAGGTTTACCTTCAAATCCATGCTTAACAAATGATTTCGCTTCAAATACTTGCGATATAAATGATATAGCTTCAAATGCAGGCGAAACAAACGTGTTAGCTTCTAACCCATGCGAAACTCATGATTTAGCTTCAAATCAATGAGATGTAGGAGGTTCACCTTCAAATCCATGCGCAACAAATGATTTAGCTTCAAACAGTTGGGATATAAGTGATATAGCTTGAAATGCAGACGATCAAACGAGTTAGCTTCAAAATCCATGCGATAAAATTTATTTAGCATCAAATCAATGCGAAATAGAAGGACTAGCTTCCAATCCATGCGAAACAAATGATTTAGGTTCAGATACTTGCGGTATATGTGATACATACTTCAAATGCAGACGAAACAAACGAGTTAGCTTCTAATCCATGTGAAACTCATGATTTAGCTTCAAATCAATGCGATGTAGAAGGTTTACCTTCAAATCCATGCTTAACAAATGATTTCGCTTCAAATACTTGCGATATAAATGATATAGCTTCAAATGCAGGCGAAACAAACGTGTTAGCTTCTAACCCATGCGAAACTCATGATTTAGCTTCAAATCAATGATATGTAGGAGGTTTACCTTCAAATCCATGCTTAACAAATAAATTAGCTTCAAACACTTGGGATATAAGTGATATAGCTTCAAATGCAGACGATCAAACAACTTAGCCACAAAATCCCCGCGATAAATTTGATTTAGCTTCTAATCAATGCGAAGTAGAAGGATGAGCTTCAAATCCATGCAACACAAATGATTTAGCTTCAAATACTAGCGATATAAATGATATAGCTTCAAATGCTGGCGAAACAAACGAGTTAGCTTCTAATCCTTGCGAAACTCATGATTTAGCTTCAAATCAATGCGATGTAGAAGGTTCACTTTCAAATCCATGCGCAACAAATGATTTAGCTTCAAACAGTTGGGATATAAGTGATATAGATTTAAATGCAGACGATCAAACGAGTTAGCTTCAAAATCCATGCGATAAAATTGATTTAGCATCAAATCAATGCGAAATAGAAGGACTAGCTTCCAATCCATGCGAAACAAATGATTTATGTTCAGATACTTGCGGTATATGTGATACATACTTCAAATGCAGACGAAACAAACGAGTTAGCTTCATATCTATGCGAAACTCATGATTTAGCTTCAAATCAATGCGAAGTAGAAGGATGAGCTTCAAATCCATGCAACACAAATGATTTAGCTTCAAATACTAGCGATATAAATGAATAGCTTCAAATGCAGGCGTAACAAACGAGTTAGCTTCTAATCCATGCGAAACTCATGATTTAGCTTCAAATCAATGCGATGTAGAAGGTTTACCGTCAAATCCATGCGCAACAAATGATTTAGCTTCAAACACTAGGGATATAAGTGATATATCTTCAAATGCAGACGATCAAACGAGTTAGTTTCATAATCCACGCGATAAATTTGATTTAGCTTCAAATCAATGCGAAGTAGAAGGATGAGCTTCAAATCCATGCAACACAAATGATTTAGCTTCAAATACTAGCGATATAAATGATATAGTTTCAAATGCTGGCGAAACAAACGAGTTAGCTTCTAATCCTTGCGAAACTCATGATTTAGCTTCAAATCAATGCGATGTAGAAGGTTTACCTTCAAATCCATGCTTAACAAATAATTAAGCTTCAAACACTTGAGATATAAGTGATATTGCTTCAAATGCAGACGATCAAACGAGTTGGCTTCAAGTCCACGCGAAACAAGTGATTTAGCTTCAGACATTTGCGATATAAGTGATATAGCTTCAAATGCAGAAGAAACAAACGAGTTAGCTTCTAATCCATGCGAAACTCATGATTTAGCTTCAAATCAATGCGATGTAGAAGGTTTACCTTCAAATCCATGCGTAACAAATAATTTAGCTTCAAACACTTGGGACATAAGTGATATAGCTTCAAATGCAGACGATCAATCGAGTTAGCTTCAAAATCCACGCGATAAATTTGATTTAGCTTCAAATCAATGCGATGTAGAAGGTTTACCTTCAAATCCATGCTTAACAAATGATTTAGCTTCAAATACTTGCGATGTAAATGATATAGCTTCAAATGCAGGCGAAACAAACGAGTTAGCATCTAATCCATGCGAAACTCATGATTTAGCTTCAAATCAATGCGATGTAGAAGTTTCACCTTCAAATCCATGCGCAACAAATGATTTAGCTTCAAACAGTTCGGATATAAGTGATATAGCTTGAAATGCAGACGATCAAACGAGTAAGCTTCAAAATCTATGCGATAAACTTGATTTAGCTTCAAATCAATGCGAAGTAGAAGGCTTAGCTTCCAATCCATGCGAAACAAATGATTTAGGTTCAGATACTTGCGGTATAAGTGATACAGCTTCAAATGCAGACGAAACAAACGAGTTAGCATCATATCTATGCGAAACACATGATATAGCTTCAAATCAATGCGATGTAGAAGGTTTACCTTCAAATCCATGCTTAACAAATGATTTAGCTTCAAATACTTGCGATATAAATGATATAGCTTCAAATGCAGACGATCAAACCAGTTAGCTTCAAAATCCATGCGATAAACTTGATTTAGCTTCAAATCAATGCGAAGTAGAAGGCTTAGCTTCAAATCCATGCGAAACAAATGATTTAGGTTCAGATACTTGCGGTATAAATGATACAGCTTCAAATGCAGACGAAGCAAACGAGTTAGCTTCATATCTATGCGAAACACATGATTTAGCTTCAAATCAATGCGATGTAGAAGGTTTACCTTCAAATCCATGCTTAACAAATGATTTAGCTTCAAACACTTGGGATATAAGTGATATGGCATCAAATGCAGACGATCAAACGAGTTAGCTTCAAAATCCATGCGATAAACTTGATTTAGCTTCAAATCAATGCGAAGTAGAAGGATTAGCTTCAAATCCGTGGAACACGAATGATTTAGCTTCAAATACTTGCGATATAAATGATATAGCTTCAAATGCAGGCGAAACAAACGAGTTAGCTTCTAATCCATGCGAAACTCATGATTTAGCTTCAAATCAATGCGATGTAGAAGGTTTACCTTCAAATCCATGCTTAACAAATGATTTCGCTTCAAATACTTGCGATATAAATGATATAGTTTCAAATGCAGGCGAAACAAACGTGTTAGATTCTAATCCATGCGAAACTCATGATTTAGCTTCAAATCAATGCGATGTAGGAGGTTTACCTTCAAATCCATGCTTAACAAATAATTTAGCTTCAAACACTTGGGACATAAGTGATGTAGCTTCAAATGCAGGCGAAACAAACGTGTTAGATTCTAATCCATGCGAAACTAATGATTTAGCTTCAAATCAATGCGATGTAGGAGGTTTACCTTCAAATCCATGCTTAACAAATAATTTAGCTACAAACACTTGGGACATAAGTGATATAGCTTCAAATGCAGACAATCAAACGAGTTAGCTTCAAAATCCATGCGATAAACTTGATTTAGCTTCAAATCAATGCGAAGTAGAAGGATGAGCTTCAAATCCATGCAACACAAATGATTTAGCTTCAAACAGTTGGGATATAAGTGATATAGCTTGAAATGCATACGATCAAACGAGTTAGCTTCAAAATCCATGCGATAAACTTGATTTAGCTTCAAATCAATGCGAAGTAGAAGGCTTAGCTTCCAATCCATGCGAAACAAATGATTTAGGTCCAGATACTTGCGGTATAAGTGATACAGCTTCAAATGCAGACGAAACGAACGAGTTAGCTTCATATCTATGCGAAACCCATGATTTTGCTTCAAATCAATGCGATGTAGAAGGTTTACCTTCAAATCCATGCTTAACAAATGATTTAGCTTCAAATACTTGCGATATGAATGATATAGCTTCAAATGCAGGCGAAACAGACGTGTTAGCTTCTAATCCATGCGAAACTCATGATTTAGCTTCAAATCAATGCGATATAGAAGGTTTACCTTCAAATCCATGCTTAACAAATGATTTAGCTTCAAACACTTGGGATATAAGTGAAAAAGCTTCAAATGCAGACGATCAAACGAGTTAGCTTCAAAATCCATGCGATCAGCTTGATTTAGCTTCAAATCAATGCGAAGTAGAAGGATTAGCTTCAAATCCGTGGCACACAAATGATTTAGCTTCAAATACTTGCGATATAAATGATATAGCTTCAAATGCAGGCGAAACAAACGTGTTAGCTTCTAATCCATGCGAAACTCATGATTTAGCTTCAAATCAATGCGATGTAGAAGGTTTACCTTCAAATCCATGCTTAAAAAATGATTTAGCTTCAAGCACTTGGGATATAAGTGATATGGCATCAAATGCAGACGATCAAACGAGTTAGATACAAAATCCATGCGATGAACTTGATTTAGCTTCAAATCAATGCGAAGTAGAAGGATTAGCTTCAAATCTGTGGAACACAAATGATTTAGCTTCATATACTTGCGATATAAATGATATAGCTTCAAATGCAGACGAAACAAACGAGTTAGCTTCATATCTATGCGAAACACATGATTTAGCTTCAAATCAATGCGATGTAGAAGGTTTACCTTCAAATCCATGCTTAACAAATGATTTAGCTTCAAATACTTGCGATATAAATGATATAGCTTCAAATGCAGGCGAAACAAACGTGTTAGCTTCTAATCCATGCGATAAACTTGATTTAGCTTTAAATCAATGCGAAGTAGAAGGCTTAGCTTCAAATCCATGCGAAACAAATGATTTAGGTTCAGATACTTGCGGTATAAATGATATAGCTTCAAATGCAGGCGAAGCAAACGTGTTAGCTTCTAATCCATGCGAAACTCATGATTTAGCTTCAAATCAATGCGATGTAGAAGGTTTACCTTCAAATCCATGCTTAACAAATGATTTAGCTTCAAATACTTGCGATATAAATGATATAGCTTCAAATGCAGGCGAAGCAAACGTGTTAGCTTCTAATCCATGCGAAACTCATGATTTAGCTTCAAATCAATGCGATGTAGAAGGTTTACCTTCAAATCCATGCTTAAAAAATAATTAAGCTTCAAACACTTGAGATATAAGTGATATTGCTTCAAATGCAGACGATCAAACGAGTTGGCTTCAAGTCCACGCGAAACAAGTGATTTAGCTTCAGACATTTGCGATATAAGTGATATAGCTTCAAATGCAGAAGAAACAAACGAGTTAGCTTCTAATCCATGCGAAACTCATGATTTAGCTTCAAATCAATGCGATGTAGAAGGTTTACCTTCAAATCCATGCGTAACAAATAATTTAGCTTCAAACACTTGGGACATAAGTGATATAGCTTCAAATGCAGACGATCAAACGAGTTAGCTTCAAAATCCACGCGATAAATTTGATTTAGCTTCAAATCAATGCGATGTAGAAGGTTTACCTTCAAATCCATGCTTAAAAAATGATTTAGCTTCAAATACTTGCGATGTAAATGATATAGCTTCAAATGCAGGCGAAACAAACGAGTTAGCATCATATCTATGCGAAACACATGATATAGCTTCAAATCAATGCGATGTAGAAGGTTTACCTTCAAATCCATGCTTAACAAATGATTTAGCTTCAAATACTTGCGATATAAATGATATAGCTTCAAATGCAGACGATCAAACCAGTTAGCTTCAAAATCCATGCGATAAACTTGATTTAGCTTCAAATCAATGCGAAGTAGAAGGCTTAGCTTCAAATCCATGCGAAACAAATGATTTAGGTTCAGATACTTGCGGTATAAATGATACAGCTTCAAATGCAGACGAAGCAAACGAGTTAGCTTCATATCTATGCGAAACAAATGATTTAGGTTCAGATACTTGCGGTATAAGTTATACAGCTTCAAATGCAGTCGAAACAAACGAGTTAGCTTCATATCTATGCGAAACCCATGATTTAGCTTCAAATCAATGCGATGTAGAAGGTTTACCTTCAAATCCATGCTTAACAAATGATTTAGCTTCAAATACTTGCGATATAAATGATATAGCTTCAAATGCAGGCGAAACAAACGTGTTAGCTTCTAATCCATGCGAAACTCATGATTTAGGTTCAAATAAATGCGATGTAGAAGGTTCACCTTCAAATCCATGCCCAACAAATGATTTAGCTTCAAACACTTGGGATATAAGTGATATAGCTTGAAATGCAGACGATCAAACCAGTTAGCTTCAAAATCCATTCGATAAACTTGATTTAGCTTCAAATCAATGCGAAGTAGAAGGATTAGCTTCAAATCCATGCGAAACAAATGATTTAGGTTCAGATACTTGCGGTATAAATGATATAGCTTCAAATGCAGGCGAAGCAAACGTGTTAGCTTCTAATCCATGCGAAACTCATGATTTAGCTTCAAATCAATGCGATGTAGACGGTTTACCTTCAAATCCATGCTTAAAAAATGATTTAGGTTCAAACACTTGTGATATAAGTGATATGGCATCAAATGCAGTCGATCAAACGAGTTAGCTTCAAAATCCATGCGATAAACTTGATTTAGCTTCAAATCAATGCGAAGTAGAAGGATTAGCTTCAAATCCGTGGAACACAAATGATTTAGCTTCAAATACTTGCGATATAAATGATATAGCTTCAAATGCAGGCGAAACAAACGAGTTAGCTTCTAATCCATGCGAAACTCATGATTTAGCTTCAAATCAATGCGATGTGGAAGGTTTACCTTCAAATCCATGCTTAACAAATGATTCCGCTTCAAATACTTGTGATATAAATGATATAACTTCAAATGCAGGCGAAACAAACGTGTTAGCTTCTAATCCATGCGAAACTCATGATTAGCTTCAAATCAATGCGATGCAGGAGGTTTACATTCAAATCCATGCTTAACAAATAATTTAGCTTCAAACACTTGGGACATAAGTGATATAGCTTGAAATGCAGACGATCAAGCGAGTTAGCTTCAAAATCCATGCGATAAACTTGATTTAGCTTCAAATCAATGCGAAGTAGAAGGCTTAGCTTCCAATCCATGCGAAACAAATGATTTAGGTCCAGATACTTGCGGTATAAGTGATACAGCTTCAAATGCAGACGAAACAAACGAGTTAGTTTCATATCTATGCGAAACCCATGATTTAGCTTCAAATCAATGCGATCTAGAAGGATTAGCTTCTCATCCATGCTTAACAAATGATTTAGCTTCGAATACTTGCGATATGAATGATATAGCTTCAAATGCAGGCGAAACAAACGTGTTAGCTTCTAATCCATGCGAAACTCATGATTTAGCTTCAAATCAATGCGATGTAGAATGTTTACCTTCAAATCCATGTTAACAAATGATTTAGCTTCAAACACTTGGGATATAAGTGATATAGCTTCAAATGCAGACGATCAAACGAGTTAGCTTCAAAATCCATGCGATAAACTTGATTTAGCTTCAAATCAATGCGAAGTAGAAGGATTAGCTTCAAATCCGTGGAACACAAATGTTTTAGCTTCAAATACTTGCTATATAAATGATATAGCTTCAAATGCAGGCGAAACAAACGAGTTAGCTTCTAATCCATGCGAAACTCATGATTTAGCTTCAAATCAATGCGATGTAGAAGGTTCACCTTCAAATCCATGCGCAACAAATGATTTAGCTTCAAACACTTGGGATATAAGTGATACGGCATCAAATGCAGCCGATCAAACGAGTTAGATTCAATATCCATGCGATAAACTTGATTTAGCTTCAAATACTTGCGATATAAATGATATACCTTCAAATGCAGGCGAAACAAATGATTTAGCTTCGAATACTTGCGATATGAATGATATAGCTTCAAATGCAGGCGAAACAAACGTGTTAGCTTCTAATCCATGCGAAACTCATGATTAGCTTCAAATCAATGCGATGTAGGAGGTTTACCTTCAAATCCATGCTTAACAAATAATTTAGCTTCAAACACTTGGGACATAAGTGATATAGCTTGAAATGCAGACGATCAAACGAGTTAGCTTCAAAATCCATGCGATAAACTTGATTTAGCTTCAAATCAATGCGAAGTAGAAGGCTTAGCTTCCAATCCATGCGAAGCAAATGATTTAGGTCCAGATACTTGCGGTATAAGTGATACAGCTTCAAATGCAGACGAAACAAACGAGTTAGTTTCATATCTATGCGAAACCCATGATTTAGCTTCAAATCAATACGATGTAGAAGGATTAGCTTCAAATCCATGCTTAACAAATGATTTAGCTTCGAATACTTGCGATATGAATGATATAGCTTCAAATGCAGGCGAAACAAACGTGTTAGCTTCTAATCCATGCGAAACTCATGATTTAGCTTCAAATCAATGCGATGTAGGAGGTTTACCTTCAAATCCATGCTTAACAAATGATTTAGCTTCAAACACTTGGGATATAAGTGATATAGCTTCAAATGCAGACGATCAAACGAGTTAGCTTCAAAATCCATGCGATAAACTTGATTTAGCTTCAAATCAATGCGATGTAGAAGGTTCACCTTCAAATCCATGCGCAACAAATGATTTAGCTTCAAACACTTGGGATATAAGTGATATGGCATAAAAAAGACGATCAAACGAGTTAGATTCAATATCCATGCGATAAACTTGATTTAGCTTCAAATCAATGCGAAGTAGAAGGATTAGCTTCAAATCCGTGGAACACAAATGATTAAGCTTCAAATACTTGCGGTATAAATGATACAGCTTCAAATGCAGGGGAAACAAACGAGATAGCTTCATATCAATGCGAAACACATGATTTAGCTTCAAATCAATGCGATGTAGAAGGTATACCTTCAAATCCATGCTTAACAAATGATTTAGCTTCAAATACTTGCGATATAAATGATATAGCTTCAAATGCAGGCGAAACAAACGTGTTAGCTTCTAATCCATGCGAAACTCATGATTTAGCTTCAAATCAATGCGATGTAGAAGGTTTACCTTCAAATCCATGCTTAAAAAATGATTTAGCTTCAAACACTTGGGATATAAGTGATATGGCATCAAATGCAGACGATCAAACGAGTTAGATTCAAAATCCATGCGAAAAACTTGATTTAGCTTCAAATCAATGCGATGTAGGAGGTTTACCTTCAAATCCATGCTTAACAAATAAATTAGCTTCAAACACTTGGGATATAAGTGATATAGCTTCAAATGCAGACGATCAAACAAGTTAGCCACAAAATCCATGCGATAAACTTGATTTAGTTTCAAATCAATGCGAAGTAGAAGGATTAGCTTCAAATCCATGCAACACAAATGATTTAGCTTCAAATACTTGCGATATAAATGATATAGCTTCAAATGCAGGCGAAACAAACGAGTTAGCTTCTAATCCATGCGAAACTCATGATTTAGCTTCAAATCAATGCGATGTAGAAGGTTTACCTTCAAATCAATGCTTAACAAATAATTTAGCTCCCAACACTTGGCATATAAGAGATATAGCTTCAAATACAGACGATCAAACGAGTTAGCTTCAAAATCCATGCGATAAACTTGATTTAGCTTCAAATCAATGCGAAGTAGTAGGATGAGCTTCAAATCCATGCAACACAAATGATTTAGCTTCAAATACTTGCGATATAAATGATATACCTTCAAATGCAGGCGAAACAAATGATTTAGCTTCGAATACTTGCGATATGAATGATATAGCTTCAAATGCAGGCGAAACAAACGTGTTAGCTTCTAATCCATGCGAAACTCATGATTTAGCTTCAAATCAATGCGATGTAGAAGGTTTACCTTCAAATCCATGCTTAACAAATGATTTAGCTTCAAACACTTGGGATATAAGTGATATAGCTTCAAATGCAGAAGTTCAAACGAGTTAGCTTCAAAATCCATGCGATAAACTTGATTTAGCTTCAAATCAATGCGAAGTAGAAGGCTTAGCTTTCAATCCATGCGAAACAAATGATTTAGGTCCAGATACTTGCGGTATAAGTGATACAGCTTCAAATGCAGACGAAGCAAACGAGTTAGCTTCATATCTATGCGAAACACATGATTTAGCTTCAAATCAATGCGATGTAGAAGGTTTACCTTCAAATCCATGCTTAACAAATGATTTAGCTTCAAATACTTGCGATATAAATGATATAGCTTCAAATGCAGGCGAAACAAACGTGTTAGCTTCTAATCCATGCGAAACTCATGATTTAGCATCAAATCAATGCGATGTAGAAGCTTTACCTTCAAATCCATGCTTAAAAAATGATTTAGCTTCAAACACTTGGGATATAAGTGATATGGCATCAAATGCAGACGATCAAACGAGTTAGCTTCAAAATCCATGCGATAAACTTGATTTAGCTTCAAATCAATGCGAAGTAGAAGGCTTAGCTTCCAATCCATGCGAAGCAAATGATTTAGGTCCAGATACTTGTGGTATAAGTGATACAGCTTCAAATGCAGACGAAACAAACGAGTTAGTTTCATATCTATGCGAAACCCATGATTTAGCTTCGAATCAATGCGATCTAGAAGGATTAGCTTCACATCCATGCTTAACAAATGATTTAGCTTCGAATACTTGCGATATGAATGATATAGCTTCAAATGCAGGCGAAACAAACGTGTTAGCTTCTAATCCATGCGAAACTCATGATTTAGCTTCAAATCAATGCGATGTAGAAGGTTTACCTTCAAATCCATGCTTAACAAATGATTTAGCTTCAAACACTTGGGATATAAGTGATATAGCTTCAAATGCATACGATCAAACGAGTTAGCTTCAAAATCCATGCGATAAAATTGATTTAGCTTCAAATCAATGCGAAGTAGAAGGCTTAGCTTCCAATCCATGCGAAGCAAATGATTTAGGTCCAGATACTTGCGGTATAAGTGATACAGCTTCAAATGCAGACGAAACAAACGAGTTAGTTTCATATCTATGCGAAACCCATGATTTAGCTTCAAATCAATGCGATGTAGAAGGATTAGCTTCAAATCCATGCTTAACAAATGATTTAGCTTCGAATACTTGCGATATGAATGATATAGCTTCAAATGCAGGCGAAACAAACGTGTTAGCTTATAATCCATGCGAAACTCATGATTTAGCTTCAAATCAATGCGATGTAGAAGGTTTACCTTCAAATCCATGCTTAACAAATGATTTAGCTTCAAACACTTGGGATATAAGTGATATAGATTCAAATGCAGACGATCAAACGAGTTAGCTTCAAAATCCATGCGATAAACTTGATTTAGCTTCAAATCAATGCGAAGTAGAAGGCTTAGCTTCAAATCCATGCGAAACAAATGATTTAGGTTCAGATACTTGCGGTATAAATGATACAGCTTCAAATGCAGACGAAACAAACGAGTTAGCTTCTAATCCATGCGAAATTCATGATTTAGCTTCAAATCAATGCGATGTAGAAGGTTCACCTTCAAATCCATGCGCAACAAATGATTTATCTTCAAACACTTGGGATATAAGTGATATGGCATAAAAAAGACGATCAAACGAGTTAGATTCAATATCCATGCGATAAACTTGATTTAGCTTCAAATCAATGCGAAGTAGAAGGATTAGCTTCAAATCCGTGGAACACAAATGATTAAGCTTCAAATACTTGCGGTATAAATGATACAGCTTCAAATGCAGGGGAAACAAACGAGATAGCTTCATATCAATGCGAAACACATGATTTAGCTTCAAATCAATGCGATGTAGAAGGTATACCTTCAAAACCATGCTTAACAAATGATTTAGCTTCAAATACTTGCGATATAAATGATATAGCTTCAAATGCAGGCGAAACAAACGTGTTAGCTTCTAATCCATGCGAAACTCATGATTTAGCTTCAAATCAATGCGATGTAGAAGGTTTACCTTCAAATCCATGCTTAAAAAATGATTTAGCTTCAAACACTTGGGATATAAGTGATATGGCATCAAATGCAGACGATCAAACGAGTTAGATTCAAAATCCATGCGATAAACTTGATTTAGTTTCAAATCAATGCGAAGTAGAAGGATTAGCTTCAAATCCATGCAACACAAATGATTTAGCTTCAAATACTTGCGATATAAATGATATAGCTTCAAATGCAGGCGAAACAAACGAGTTAGCTTCTAATCCATGCGAAACTCATGATTTAGCTTCAAATCAATGCGATGTAGAAGGTTTACCTTCAAATCAATGCTTAACAAATAATTTAGCTCCCAACACTTGGCATATAAGAGATATAGCTTCAAATACAGACGATCAAACGAGTTAGCTTCAAAATCCATGCGATAAACTTGATTTAGCTTCAAATCAATGCGAAGTAGTAGGATGAGCTTCAAATCCATGCAACACAAATGATTTAGCTTCAAATACTTGCGATATAAATGATATACCTTCAAATGCAGGCGAAACAAATGATTTAGCTTCGAATACTTGCGATATAAATGATATAGCTTCAAATGCAGGCGAAACAAACGTGTTAGCTTCTAATCCATGCGAAACTCATGATTTAGCTTCAAATCAATGCGATGTAGAAGGTTTACCTTCAAATCCATGCTTAACAAATGATTTAGCTTCAAACACTTGGGATATAAGTGATATAGCTTCAAATGCAGAAGATCAAACGAGTTAGCTTCAAAATCCATGCGATAAACTTGATTTAGCTTCAAATCAATGCGAAGTAGAAGGCTTAGCTTTCAATCCATGCGAAACAAATGATTTAGGTCCAGATACTTGCGGTATAAGTGATACAGCTTCAAATGCAGACGAAGCAAACGAGTTAGCTTCATATCTATGCGAAACACATGATTTAGCTTCAAATCAATGCGATGTAGAAGGTTTACCTTCAAATCCATGCTTAACAAATGATTTAGCTTCAAATACTTGCGATATAAATGATATAGCTTCAAATGCAGGCGAAGCAAACGTGTTAGCTTCTAATCCATGCGAAACTCATGATTTAGCATCAAATCAATGCGATGTAGAAGGTTTACCTTCAAATCCATGCTTAAAAAATGATTTAGCTTCAAACACTTGGGATATAAGTGATATGGCATCAAATGCAGACGATCAAACGAGTTAGCTTCAAAATCCATGCGATAAACTTGATTTAGCTTCAAATCAATGCGAAGTAGAAGGCTTAGCTTCCAATCCATGCGAAGCAAATGATTTAGGTCCAGATACTTGCGGTATAAGTGATACAGCTTCAAATGCAGACGAAACAAACGAGTTAGTTTCATATCTATGCGAAACCCATGATTTAGCTTCAAATCAATGCGATGTAGAAGAATTAGTTTCAAATCCGTGCTTAACAAATGATTTAGCTTCGAAAACTTGCGATATGAATGATATAGCTTCAAATGCAGGCGAAACAAACGTGTTAGCTTCTAATCCATGCGAAACTCATGATTTAGCTTCAAATCAATGCGATGTAGAAGGTTTACCTTCAAATCCATGCTTAACAAATGATTTAGCTTCAAACACTTGGGATATAAGTGATATAGCTTCAAATGCAGACGATCAAACGAGTTAGCTTCAAAATCCATGCGATAAACTTGATTTAGCTTCAAATCAATGCGAAGTAGAAGGCTTAGCTTCAAATCCATGCGAAACAAATGATTTAGGTTCAGATACTTGCGGTATAAATGATACAGCTTCAAATGCAGACGAAACAAACGAGTTAGCTTCATATCCATGCGCAACAAATGATTTAGCTTCAAACACTTGGGATATAAGTGAGATGGCATAAAAAAGACGATCAAACGAGTTAGATTCAATATCCATGCTATAAACTTGATTTAGCTTCAAATCAATGCGAAGTAGAAGGATTAGCTTCAAATCCGTGGAACACAAATGATTAAGCTTCAAATACTTGCGGTATAAATGATACAGCTTCAAATGCAGGGGAAACAAACGAGATAGCTTCATATCAATGCGAAACACTTGATTTAGCTTCAAATCAATGCGATGTAGAAGGTATACCTTCAAATCCATGCTTAACAAATGATATAGCTTCAAATACTTGCGATATAAATGATATAGCTTCAAATGCAGGCGAAACAAACGTGTTAGCTTCTAATCCATGCGAAACTCATGATTTAGCTTCAAATCAATGCGATGTAGAAGGTTTACCTTCAAATCCATGCTTAAAAAATGATTTAGCTTCAAACACTTGGGATATAAGTGATATGGCATCAAATGCAGACGATCAAACGAGTTAGATTCAAAATCCATGCGAAAAACTTGATTTAACTTCAAATCAATGCGATGTAGAAGGTTTACCTTCAAATCCATGCTTAGCAAATGATTTCGCTTCAAATACTTGCGATATAAATGATATAGCTTCAAATGCAGGCGAAACAAACGTGTTAGCTTCTAATCCATGCGAAACTCATGATTTAGCTTCAAATCAATGCGATGTAGGAGGTTTACCTTCAAATCCATGCTTAACAAATAAATTAGCTTCAAACACTTGGGATATAAGTGATATAGCTTCAAATGCAGACGATCAAACAAGTTAGCCACAAAATCCATGCGATAAACTTGATTTAGTTTCAAATCAATGCGAAGTAGAAGGATTAGCTTCAAATCCATGCAACACAAATGATTTAGCTTCAAATACTTGCGATATAAATGATATAGCTTCAAATGCAGGCGAAACAAACGAGTTAGCTTCTAATCCATGCGAAACTCATGATTTAGCTTCAAATCAATGCGATGTAGAAGGTTTACCTCCAAATCCATGCTTAACAAATAAATTAGCTTCAAACACTTGGGATATAAGTGATATAGCTTCAAATGCAGACGATCAAACAAGTTAGCCACAAAATCCATGCGATAAACTTGATTTAGTTTCAAATCAATGCGAAGTAGAAGGATTAGCTTCAAATCCATGCAACACAAATGATTTAGCTTCACATACTTGCGATTTAAATGATATAGCTTCAAATGCAGGCGAAACAAACGAGTTAGCTTCTAATCCATGCGAAACTCATGATTTAGCTTCAAATCAATGCGATGTAGAAGGTTTACCTTCAAATCAATGCTTAACAAATAATTTAGCTCCCAACACTTGGCATATAAGAGATATAGCTTCAAATACAGACGATCAAACGAGTTAGCTTCAAAATCCATGCGATAAACTTGATTTAGCTTCAAATCAATGCGAAGTAGTAGGATGAGCTTCAAATCCATGCAACACAAATGATTTAGCTTCAAATACTTGCGATATAAATGATATACCTTCAAATGCAGGCGAAACAAATGATTTAGCTTCGAATACTTGCGATATGAATGATATAGCTTCAAATGCAGGCGAAACAAACGTGTTAGCTTCTAATCCATGCGAAACTCATGATTTAGCTTCAAATCAATGCGATGTAGAAGGTTTACCTTCAAATCCATGCTTAACAAATGATTTAGCTTCAAACACTTAGGATATAAGTGATATAGCTTCAAATGCAGAAGATCAAACGAGTTAGCTTCAAAATCCATGCGATAAACTTGATTTAGCTTCAAATCAATGCGAAGTAGAAGGCTTAGCTTTCAATCCATGCGAAACAAATGATTTAGGTCCAGATACTTGCGGTATAAGTGATACAGCTTCAAATGCAGACGAAACAAACGAGTTAGTTTCATATCTATGCGAAACCCATGATTTAGCTTCAAATCAATGCGATGTAGAAGGATTAGCTTCAAATCCATGATTAACAAATGATTTAGCTTCGAATACTTGCGATATGAATGATATAGCTTCAAATGCAGGCGAAACAAACGTGTTAGCTTCTAATCCATGCGAAACTCATGATTTAGCTTCAAATCAATGCGATGTAGAAGGTTTACCTTCAAATCCATGCTTAACAAATGATTTAGCTTCAAACACTTGGGATATAAGTGATATAGCTTCAAATGCAGACGATCAAACGAGTTAGCTTCAAAATCCATGAGATAAACTTGATTTAGCTTCAAATCAATGCGAAGTAGAAGGCTTAGCTTCAAATCCATGCGAAACAAATGATTTAGGTTCAGATACTTGCGGTATAAATGATACAGCTTCAAATTCAGACGAAGCAAACGAGTTAGCTTCATATCTATGCGAAACACATGATTTAGCTTCAAATCAATGCGATGTAGAAGGTTTACCTTCAAATCCATGCTTAACAAATGATTTAGCTTCAAATACTTGCGATATAAATGATATAGCTTCAAATGCAGGCGAAGCAAACGTGTTAGCTTCTAATCCATGCGAAACTCATGATTTAGCATCAAATCAATGCGATGTAGAAGGTTTACCTTCAAATCCATGCTTAAAAAATGATTTAGGTTCAAACACTTGGGATATAAGTGAAAAAGCTTCAAATGCAGACGATCAAACGAGTTAGCTTCAAAATCCATGCGATAAACTTGATTTAGCTTCAAATCAATGCGAAGTAGAACGATTAGCTTCCAATCCATGCGAAACAAATGATTTAGGTCCAGATACTTGCGGTATAAGTGATACAGCTTCAAATGCAGACGAAACAAACGAGTTAGCTTCATATCTATGCGAAACCCATGAATTAGCTTCAAATCAATGCGAAGTAGAAGGCTTAGCTTCAAATCCATGCGAAACAAATGATTTAGCTTCAAATACTTGCGATATAAATGATATAGCTTCAAATGCAGGCGAAGCAAACGTGTTAACTTCTAATCCATGCGAAACTCATGATTTAGCTTCAAATCAATGCGAAGTAGAAGGTTTACCTTCAAATCCATGCTTAAAAAATGATTTAGGTTCAAACACTTGGGATATAAGTGATATGGCATCAAATGCAGACGATCGAACGAGTTAGCTTCAAAATCCATGCGATAAACTTGATTTAACTTCAAATCAATGCGAAGTAGAAGTATGAGCTGCAAATCCATGCAACACAAATGATTTAGCTTCAAATACTTGCGACATAAATGATATAGCTTCAAATGCAGGCGAAACAAACGAGTTAGCTTCTAATCCATGCGAAACTCATGATTTAGCTTCAAATCAATGCGATGTAGAAGGTTCACCTTCAAATCCATGCGCAACAAATGATTTAGCTTCAAACAGTTGGGATATAAGTGATATAGCTTGAAATGCAGACGATCAAACCAGTTAGCTTCAAAATCCATGCAATAAACTTGATTTAGCTTCAAATCAATGCGAAGTAGAAGGCTTAGCTTCAAATCCATGCGAAACAAATGATTTAGGTTCAGATACTTGCGGAATAAATGATACAGCTTCAAATGCAGACGAAACAAACGAGATAGCTTCATATCAATGCGAAACACATGATTTAGCTTCAAATCAATGCGATGTAGAAGGTATACCTTCAAATCCATGCTTAACAAATGATTTAGCTTCAAATACTTGCGATATAAATGATATAGCTTCAAATGCAGGCGAAACAAACGTGTTAGCTTCTAATCCATGCGAAACTCATGATTTAGCTTCAAATCTATGCGATGTAGAAGGTTTACCTTCAAATCCATGCTTAAAAAATGATTTAGCTTCAAACACTTGGGATATAAGTGATATGGCATCAAATGCAGACGGTCAAACGAGTTAGATTCAAAACCCATGCGATAAACTTGATTTAGCTTCAAATCAATGCGAAGTAGAAGGGTTAGCTTCAAATCCGTGGAACACAAATGATTTAGCTTCAAATACTTGCGATATAAATGATATAGCTTCAAATGCAGGCGAAACAAACGTGTTAGCTTCTAATCCATGCGAAACTCATGATTTAGCTTCAAATCAATGCGATGTAGTAGGTTTACCTTCAAATCCATGCTTAACAAATGATTTCGCTTCAAATATTTGCGATATAAATGATATAGTTTCAAATGCAGGCGAAACAAACGTGTTAGCTTCTAATCCGTGCGAAACTCATGATTTAGCTTCAAATCAATGCGATGTAGGAGGTTTACCTTCAAATCCATGCTTAACAAATAATTTAGCTTCAAACACTTGGGATATAAGTGATATAGCTTCAAATGCAGACGATCAAACAAGTTAGCCACAAAATCCATGTGATAAACTTGATTTAGCTTCAAATAAATGCGAAGTAGAAGGATTAGCTTCACATCCATGCAACACAAATGATTTAGCTTCAAATACTTGCGATATAAATGATATAGCTTCAAATGCAGGCGGAACAAACGAGTTAGCTTCTAATCCATGCGAATCTCATGATTTAGCTTCAAATCAATGCGATGTAGAAGGTTTACCTTCAAATCAATGCTTAACAAATGATTTAGCTTCAAACACTTGGGATATAAGTGAAAAAGCTTCAAATGCAGACGATGAAACGAGTTAGCTTCAAAATCCATGCGATAAACTTGATTTAGCTTCAAATCAATGCGAAGTAGAAGGCTTAGCTTCAAATCCATGCGAAACAAATGATTTAGCTTCAAATACTTGCGATATAAATGATATAGCTTCAAATGCAGGCGAAGCAAACGTGTTAGCTTCTAATCCATGCGAAACTCATGATTTAGCTTCAAATCAATGCGATGTAGAAGGTTTACCTTCAAATCCATGCTTAAAAAATGATATAGCTTCAAACACTTGGGATATAAGTGATATGGCATCAAATGCAGACGATCAAACGAGTTAGATTCAAAATCCATGCGATAAACTAGATTTAGCTTCAAATGAATGCGAAGTAGAAGGCTTAGCTTCAAATCCATGCGAAACAAATGATTTAGCTTCAAATACTTGCGATATAAATGATATAGCTTCAAATGCAGGCGAAGCAAACGTGTTAACTTCTAATCCATGCGAAACTCATGATTTAGCTTCAAATCAATGCGAAGTAGAAGGTTTACCTTCAAATCCATGCTTAAAAAGTGATTTAGGTTCAAACACTTGGGATATAAGTGATATGGCATCAAATGCAGACGATCAAACGAGTTAGCTTCAAAATCCATGCGATAAACTTGATTTAACTTCAAATCAATGCGAAGTAGAAGTATGAGCTGCAAATCCATGCAACACAAATGATTTAGCTTCAAATACTTGCGACATAAATGATATAGCTTCAAATGCAGGCGAAACAAACGAGTTAGCTTCAAATCCATGCGAAACTAATGATTTAGCTTCAAATCAATGCGATCTAGAAGGTTCACCTTCACATCCATGCGCAACAAATGATTTAGCTTCAAACAGTTGGGATATAAGTGATGTAGCTTGAAATGCAGACGATCAAACCAGTTAGCTTCAAAATCCATGCGATAAACTTGATTTAGCTTCAAATCAATGCGAAGTAGAAGGCTTAGCTTCAAATCCATGCGAAACAAATGATTTAGGTTCAGATACTTGCGGTATAAATGATACAGCTTCAAATGCAGACGAAACAAACGAGATAGCTTCATATCAATGCGAAACACATGATTTAGCTTCAAATCAATGCGATGTAGAAGGTATAACTTCCAATCCATGCGAAACAAATGATTTAGGTCCAGATACTTGCGGTATAAGTGATACAGCTTCAAATGCAGACGAAACAAACGAGTTAGCTTCATATCTATGCGAAACCCATGAATTAGCTTCAAATGAATGCGAAGTAGAAGGCTTAGCTTCAAATCCATGCGAAACAAATGATTTAGCTTCAAATACTTGCGATATAAATGATATAGCTTCAAATGCAGGCGAAGCAAACGTGTTAACTTCTAATCCATGCGAAACTCATGATATAGCTTCAAATCAATGCGATGTAGAAGGTTTACCTTCAAATCCATGCTTAACAAATGATTTCGCTTCAAATATTTGCGATATAAATGATATAGCTTCAAATGCAGGCGAAACAAACGTGTTAGCTTCTAATCCATGCGAAACTCATGATTTAGCTTCAAATCAATGCGATGTAGGAGGTTTACCTTCAAATCCATGCTTAACAAATAATTTAGCTTCAAACACTTGGGATATAAGTGATATAGCTTCAAATGCAGACGATCAAACAAGTTAGCCACAAAATCCATGTGATAAACATGATTTAGCTTCAAATAAATGCGATGTAGAAGGATTAGCTTCACATCCATGCAACACAAATGATTTAGCTTCAAATACTTGCGATATAAATGATATAGCTTCAAATGCAGGCGGAACAAACGAGTTAGCTTCTAATCCATGCGAATCTCATGATTTAGCTTCAAATCAATGCGATGTAGAAGGTTTACCTTCAAATCAATGCTTAACAAATGATTTAGCTTCAAACACTTGGGATATAAGTGAAAAAGCTTCAAATGCAGACGATGAAACGAGTTAGCTTCAAAATCCATGCGATAAACTTGATTTAGCTTCAAATCAATGCGAAGTAGAAGGATTAGCTTCAAATCCGTGGAACACAAATGATTTAGCTTCAAATACTTGCGATATAAATGATATAGCTTCAAATGCAGGCGAAACAAACGTGTTAGCTTCTAATCCATGCGAAACTCATGATTTAGCTTCAAATCAATGCGATGTAGGAGGTTTACCTTCAAATCCATGCTTAACAAATAATTTAGCTTCAAACACTTGGGATATAAGTGATATAGCTTCAAATGCAGACGATCAAACAAGTTAGCCACAAAATCCATGTGATAAACTTGATTTAGCTTCAAATAAATGCGAAGTAGAAGGATTAGCTTCACATCCATGCAACACAAATGATTTAGCTTCAAATACTTGCGATATAAATGATATAGCTTCAAATGCAGGCGGAACAAACGAGTTAGCTTCTAATCCATGCGAATCTCATGATTTAGCTTCAAATCAATGCGATGTAGAAGGTTTACCTTCAAATCAATGCTTAACAAATGATTTAGCTTCAAACACTTGGGATATAAGTGAAAAAGCTTCAAATGCAGACGATGAAACGAGTTAGCTTCAAAATCCATGCGATAAACTTGATTTAGCTTCAAATCAATGCGAAGTAGAAGGATTAGCTTCAAATCCGTGGAACACAAATGATTTAGCTTCAAATACTTGCGATATAAATGATATAGCTTCAAATGCAGGCGAAACAAACTAGTTAGCTTCTAATCCATGCGAAACTCATGATTTAGCTTCAAATCAATGCGATGTAGAAGGTTTACCTTCAAATCCATGCTTAACAAATGATTTCGCTTCAAATATTTGCGATATAAATGATATAGCTTCAAATGCAGGCGAAACAAACGTGTTAGCTTCTAATCCATGCGAAACTCATGATTTAGCTTCAAATCAATGTGATGTAGAAGGTTTACCTACAAATCCATGCTTAACAAATGATTTAGCTTCAAACACTTGGGATATAAGTTATATAGCTTCAAATGCAGACGATCAAACGAGTTAGCTTCAAAATCCATGCGATAAACTTGATTTAGCTTCAAATCAATGCGAAGTAGAAGGCTTAGCTTCCAATCCATGCGAAACAAATGATTTAGGTCCAGATACTTGCGGTATAAGTGATACAGCTTCAAATGCAGACGAAACAAACGAGTTAGTTTCATATCTATGCGAAACCCATGATTTAGCTTCAAATCAATGCGATGTAGAAGGATTAGCTTCAAATCCATGATTAACAAATGATTTAGCTTCGAATACTTGCGATATGAATGATATAGCTTCAAATGCAGGCGAAACAAACGTGTTAGCTTCTAATCCATGCGAAACTCGTGATTTAGCTTCAAATCAATGCGATGTAGAAGGTTTACCTTCAAATCCATGCTTAACAAATGATTTAGCTTCAAACACTTGGGATATAAGTGAAAAAGCTTCAAATGCAGACGATCAAACGAGTTAGCTTCAAAATCCATGCGATAAACTTGATTTAACTTCAAATCAATGCAAAGTAGAAGGCTTAGCTTCTAATCCATGCGAGACAAATGATTTAGGTTCAGATACTTGCGGTATAAATGATACAGCTTCAAATGCAGACGAAACAAACGAGATAGCTTCATATCTATGCGAAACACATGATTTAGCTTCGAATCAATGCGATGTAGAAGGTTTACCTTCAAAACCATGCTTAACAAATGATTTAGCTTCAAACACTTGGGATATAAGTGATATGGCATCAAATGCAGACGATCAAACGAGTTAGCTTCAAAATCCATGCGATAAACTTGATTTAGCTTCAAATCAATGCGAAGTAGAAGGATGAGCTTCAAATCCATGCAACACAAATGATTTAGCTTCAAATACTTGCGATATAAATGATATAGCTTCAAATGCAGGCGAAACAAACGTGTTAGCTTCTAATCCATGCGAAACTCGTGATTTAGCTTCAAATCAATGCGATGTAGAAGGTTTACCTTCAAATCCATGCTTAACAAATGATTTAGCTTCAAACACTTGGGATATAAGTGAAAAAGCTTCAAATGCAGACGATCAAACGAGTTAGCTTCAAAATCCATGCGATAAACTTGATTTAACTTCAAATCAATGCAAAGTAGAAGGCTTAGCTTCTAATCCATGCGAGACAAATGATTTAGGTTCAGATACTTGCGGTATAAATGATACAGCTTCAAATGCAGACGAAACAAACGAGATAGCTTCATATCTATGCGAAACACATGATTTAGCTTCGAATCAATGCGATGTAGAAGGTTTACCTTCAAAACCATGCTTAACAAATGATTTAGCTTCAAACACTTGGGATATAAGTGATATGGCATCAAATGCAGACGATCAAACGAGTTAGCTTCAAAATCCATGCGATAAACTTGATTTAGCTTCAAATCAATGCGAAGTAGAAGGATGAGCTTCAAATCCATGCAACACAAATGATTTAGCTTCAAATACTTGCGATATAAATGATATAGCTTCAAATGCGGGCGAAACAATCGAGTTAGCTTCTAATCCATGCGAAACTCATGATTTAGCTTCAAATCAATGCGATGTAGAAGGTTCACCTTCAAATCCATGCGCAACAAATGATTTAGCTTCAAACAGTTGGGATATAAGTGATATAGCTTGAAATGCAGACGATCAAACGAGTTAGCTTCAAAATCCATGCGATAAACATGATTTAGCTTCAAATCAATGCGAAGTAGAAGGCTTAGCTTCCAATCCATGCGAAACAAATGATTTAGGTCCAGATACTTGCGGTATAAGTGATACAGCTTCAAATGCAGACGAAACAAACGAGTTAGCTTCATATCTATGCGAAAGCCATGATTTAGCTTCAAATCAATGCGATGTAGAAGGATGAGCTTCAAATCCATGCAAAACAAATGATTTAGGTTCAGATACTTGCGGTATAAATGATACAGCTTCAAATTCAGACGAAGCAAACGAGTTAGCTTCATATCTATGCGAAACACATGATTTAGCTTCAAATCAATGCGATGTAGAAGGTTTACCTTCAAATCCATGCTTAACAAATGATTTAGCTTCAAATACTTGCGATATAAATGATATAGCTTCAAATGCAGGCGAAGCAAACGTGTTAGCTTCTAATCCATGCGAAACTCATGATTTAGCATCAAATCAATGCGATGTAGAAGGTTTACCTTCAAATCCATGCTTAAAAAATGATTTAGGTTCAAATACTTGCGATATAAATGATATAGCTTCAAATGCAGGCGGAACAAACGAGTTAGCTTCTAATCCATGCGAATCTCATGATTTAGCTTCAAATCAATGCGATGTAGAAGGTTTACCTTCAAATCAATGCTTAACAAATGATTTAGCTTCAAACACTTGGGATATAAGTGAAAAAGCTTCAAATGCAGACGATGAAACGAGTTAGCTTCAAAATCCATGCGATAAACTTGATTTAGCTTCAAATCAATGCGAAGTAGAAGGCTTAGCTTCAAATCCATGCGAAACAAATGATTTAGCTTCAAATACTTGCGATATAAATGATATAGCTTCAAATGCAGGCGAAGCAAACGTGTTAGCTTCTAATCCATGCGAAACTCATGATTTAGCTTCAAATCAATGCGATGTAGAAGGTTTACCTTCAAATCCATGCTTAAAAAATGATATAGCTTCAAACACTTGGGATATAAGTGATATGGCATCAAATGCAGACGATCAAACGAGTTAGATTCAAAATCCATGCGATAAACTTGATTTAGCTTCAAATCAATGCGAAGTAGAAGGATTAGCTTCAAATCCGTGGAACACAAATGATTTAGCTTCAAATACTTGCGATATAAATGATATAGCTTCAAATGCAGGCGAAACAAACTAGTTAGCTTCTAATCCATGCGAAACTCATGATTTAGCTTCAAATCAATGCGATGTAGAAGGTTTACCTTCAAATCCATGCTTAACAAATGATTTCGCTTCAAATATTTGCGATATAAATGATATAGCTTCAAATGCAGGCGAAACAAACGTGTTAGCTTCTAATCCATGCGAAACTCATGATTTAGCTTCAAATCAATGCGATGTAGGAGGTTTACCTTGAAATCCATGCTTAACAAATAATTTAGCTTCAAACACTTGGGATATAACTGATATAGCTTCAAATGCAGACGATCAAACGAGTTAGCTACATAATCCACGCGACAAATTTGATTTAGATTCAAATCAATGCGAAGTAGAAGGATGAGCTTCAAATCCATGCAACACAAATGATTTAGCTTCAAACAGTTGGGATATAAGTGATATAGCTTGAAATGCAGACGATCAAACGAGTTAGCTTCAAAATCCATGCGATAAACATGATTCAGCTTCAAATCAATGCGAAGTAGAAGGCTTAGCTTCCAATCCATGCGAAACAAATGATTTAGGTCCAGATACTTTCGGTATAAGTGATACAGCTTCAAATGCAGACGAAAGAAACGAGTTAGCTTCATATCTATGCGAAAGCCATGATTTAGCTTCAAATCAATGCGATGTAGAAGGTTTACCTTCAAATCCATGCTTAACAAATGATTTAGCTTCGAATACTTGCGATATGAATGATATAGCTTCAAATGCAGGCGAAACAAACGTGTTAGCTTCTAATCCATGCGAAACTCATGATTTAGCTTCAAATCAATGCGATGTAGAAGGTTTACCTTCAAATCCATGCTTAACAAATGATTTAGCTTCAAACACTTGGGATATAAGTGATATAGCTTCAAATGCAGACGATCAAACGAGTTAGCTTCAAAATCCATGCGATAAACTAGATTTAGCTTCAAATCAATGCGAAGTAGAAGGCTTAGCTTCCAATCCATGCGAAACAAATGATTTAGGTCCAGATACTTGCGGTATAAGTGATACAGCTTCAAATGCAGACGAAACAAACGAGTTAGCTTCATATCTATGCGAAACCCATGAATTAGCTTCAAATGAATGCGAAGTAGAAGGCTTAGCTTCAAATCCATGCGAAACAAATGATTTAGCTTCAAATACTTGCGATATAAATGATATAGCTTCAAATGCAGGCGAAGCAAACGTGTTAACTTCTAATCCATGCGAAACTCATGATTTAGCTTCAAATCAATGCGAAGTAGAAGGTTTACCTTCAAATCCATGCTTAAAAAGTGATTTAGGTTCAAACACTTGGGATATAAGTGATATGGCATCAAATGCAGACGATCAAACGAGTTAGCTTCAAAATCCATGCGATAAACTTGATTTAACTTCAAATCAATGCGAAGTAGAAGTATGAGCTGCAAATCCATGCAACACAAATGATTTAGCTTCAAATACTTGCGATATAAATGATATAGCTTCAAATGCAGGCGAAACAAACGTGTTAGCTTCTAATCCATGCGAAACTCGTGATTTAGCTTCAAATCAATGCGATGTAGAAGGTTTACCTTCAAATCCATGCTTAACAAATGATTTAGCTTCAAACACTTGGGATATAACTGATATAGCTTCAAATGCAGACGATCAAACGAGTTAGCTACATAATCCACGCGACAAATTTGATTTAGATTCAAATCAATGCGAAGTAGAAGGATGAGCTTCAAATCCATGCAACACAAATGATTTAGCTTCAAACAGTTGGGATATAAGTGATATAGCTTGAAATGCAGACGATCAAACGAGTTAGCTTCAAAATCCATGCGATAAACATGATTCAGCTTCAAATCAATGCGAAGTAGAAGGCTTAGCTTCCAATCCATGCGAAACAAATGATTTAGGTCCAGATACTTGCGGTATAAGTGATACAGCTTCAAATGCAGACGAAACAAACGAGTTAGCTTCATATCTATGCGAAACCCATGAATTAGCTTCAAATGAATGCGAAGTAGAAGGCTTAGCTTCAAATCCATGCGAAACAAATGATTTAGCTTCAAATACTTGCGATATAAATGATATAGCTTCAAATGCAGGCGAAGCAAACGTGTTAACTTCTAATCCATGCGAAACTCATGATTTAGCTTCAAATCAATGCGAAGTAGAAGGTTTACCTTCAAATCCATGCTTAAAAAGTGATTTAGGTTCAAACACTTGGGATATAAGTGATATGGCATCAAATGCAGACGATCAAACGAGTTAGCTTCAAAATCCATGCGATAAACTTGATTTAACTTCAAATCAATGCGAAGTAGAAGTATGAGCTGCAAATCCATGCAACACAAATGATTTAGCTTCAAATACTTGCGATATAAATGATATAGCTTCAAATGCAGGCGAAACAAACGTGTTAGCTTCTAATCCATGCGAAACTCGTGATTTAGCTTCAAATCAATGCGATGTAGAAGGTTTACCTTCAAATCCATGCTTAACAAATGATTTAGCTTCAAACACTTGGGATATAACTGATATAGCTTCAAATGCAGACGATCAAACGAGTTAGCTACATAATCCACGCGACAAATTTGATTTAGATTCAAATCAATGCGAAGTAGAAGGATGAGCTTCAAATCCATGCAACACAAATGATTTAGCTTCAAACAGTTGGGATATAAGTGATATAGCTTGAAATGCAGACGATCAAACGAGTTAGCTTCAAAATCCATGCGATAAACATGATTCAGCTTCAAATCAATGCGAAGTAGAAGGCTTAGCTTCCAATCCATGCGAAACAAATGATTTAGGTCCAGATACTTTCGGTATAAGTGATACAGCTTCAAATGCAGACGAAAGAAACGAGTTAGCTTCATATCTATGCGAAAGCCATGATTTAGCTTCAAATCAATGCGATGTAGAAGGTTTACCTTCAAATCCATGCTTAACAAATGATTTAGCTTCGAATACTTGCGATATGAATGATATAGCTTCAAATGCAGGCGAAACAAACGTGTTAGCTTCTAATCCATGCGAAACTCATGATTTAGCTTCAAATCAATGCGATGTAGAAGGTTTACCTTCAAATCCATGCTTAACAAATGATTTAGCTTCAAACACTTGGGATATAAGTGATATAGCTTCAAATGCAGACGATCAAACGAGTTAGCTTCAAAATCCATGCGATAAACTAGATTTAGCTTCAAATCAATGCGAAGTAGAAGGCTTAGCTTCCAATCCATGCGAAACAAATGATTTAGGTCCAGATACTTGCGGTATAAGTGATACAGCTTCAAATGCAGACGAAACAAACGAGTTAGCTTCATATCTATGCGAAACCCATGAATTAGCTTCAAATGAATGCGAAGTAGAAGGCTTAGCTTCAAATCCATGCGAAACAAATGATTTAGCTTCAAATACTTGCGATATAAATGATATAGCTTCAAATGCAGGCGAAACAAACGAGTTAGCTTCTAATCCATGCGAAACTAATGATTTAGCTTCAAATCAATGCGATGTAGAAGGTTCACCTTCACATCCATGCGCAACAAATGATTTAGCTTCAAACAGTTGGGATATAAGTGATATAGCTTGAAATGCAGACGATCAAACCAGTTAGCTTCAAAATCCATGCGATAAACTTGATTTAGCTTCAAATCAATGCGAAGTAGAAGGCTTAGCTTCAAATCCATGCGAAACAAATGATTTAGGTTCAGATACTTGCGGTATAAATGATACAGCTTCAAATGCAGACGAAACAAACGAGATAGCTTCATATCAATGCGAAACACATGATTTAGCTTCAAATCAATGCGATGTAGAAGGTATAACTTCCAATCCATGCGAAACAAATGATTTAGGTCCAGATACTTGCGGTATAAGTGATACAGCTTCAAATGCAGACGAAACAAACGAGTTAGCTTCATATCTATGCGAAACCCATGAATTAGCTTCAAATGAATGCGAAGTAGAAGGCTTAGCTTCAAATCCATGCGAAACAAATGATTTAGCTTCAAATACTTGCGATATAAATGATATAGCTTCAAATGCAGGCGAAGCAAACGTGTTAACTTCTAATCCATGCGAAACTCATGATATAGCTTCAAATCAATGCGATGTAGAAGGTTTACCTTCAAATCCATGCTTAACAAATGATTTCGCTTCAAATATTTGCGATATAAATGATATAGCTTCAAATGCAGGCGAAACAAACGTGTTAGCTTCTAATCCATGCGAAACTCATGATTTAGCTTCAAATCAATGCGATGTAGGAGGTTTACCTTCAAATCCATGCTTAACAAATAATTTAGCTTCAAACACTTGGGATATAAGTGATATAGCTTCAAATGCAGACGATCAAACAAGTTAGCCACAAAATCCATGTGATAAACATGATTTAGCTTCAAATAAATGCGATGTAGAAGGATTAGCTTCACATCCATGCAACACAAATGATTTAGCTTCAAATACTTGCGATATAAATGATATAGCTTCAAATGCAGGCGGAACAAACGAGTTAGCTTCTAATCCATGCGAATCTCATGATTTAGCTTCAAATCAATGCGATGTAGAAGGTTTACCTTCAAATCAATGCTTAACAAATGATTTAGCTTCAAACACTTGGGATATAAGTGAAAAAGCTTCAAATGCAGACGATGAAACGAGTTAGCTTCAAAATCCATGCGATAAACTTGATTTAGCTTCAAATCAATGCGAAGTAGAAGGATTAGCTTCAAATCCGTGGAACACAAATGATTTAGCTTCAAATACTTGCGATATAAATGATATAGCTTCAAATGCAGGCGAAACAAACGTGTTAGCTTCTAATCCATGCGAAACTCATGATTTAGCTTCAAATCAATGCGATGTAGAAGGTTCAGCTTCACATCCATGCGCAACAAATGATTTAGCTTCAAACAGTTGGGATATAAGTGATATAGCTTGAAATGCAGACGATCAAACCAGTTAGCTTCAAAATCCATGCGATAAACTTGATTTAGCTTCAAATCAATGCGAAGTAGAAGGCTTAGCTTCAAATCCATGCGAAACAAATGATTTAGGTTCAGATACTTGCGGTATAAATGATACAGCTTCAAATGCAGACGAAACAAACGAGATAGCTTCATATCAATGCGAAACACATGATTTAGCTTCAAATCAATGCGATGTAGAAGGTATAACTTCCAATCCATGCGAAACAAATGATTTAGGTCCAGATACTTGCGGTATAAGTGATACAGCTTCAAATGCAGACGAAACAAACGAGTTAGCTTCATATCTATGCGAAACCCATGAATTAGCTTCAAATGAATGCGAAGTAGAAGGCTTAGCTTCAAATCCATGCGAAACAAATGATTTAGCTTCAAATACTTGCGATATAAATGATATAGCTTCAAATGCAGGCGAAGCAAACGTGTTAACTTCTAATCCATGCGAAACTCATGATATAGCTTCAAATCAATGCGATGTAGAAGGTTTACCTTCAAATCCATGCTTAACAAATGATTTCGCTTCAAATATTTGCGATATAAATGATATAGCTTCAAATGCAGGCGAAACAAACGTGTTAGCTTCTAATCCATGCGAAACTCATGATTTAGCTTCAAATCAATGCGATGTAGGAGGTTTACCTTCAAATCCATGCTTAACAAATAATTTAGCTTCAAACACTTGGGATATAAGTGATATAGCTTCAAATGCAGACGATCAAACAAGTTAGCCACAAAATCCATGTGATAAACATGATTTAGCTTCAAATAAATGCGATGTAGAAGGATTAGCTTCACATCCATGCAACACAAATGATTTAGCTTCAAATACTTGCGATATAAATGATATAGCTTCAAATGCAGGCGGAACAAACGAGTTAGCTTCTAATCCATGCGAATCTCATGATTTAGCTTCAAATCAATGCGATGTAGAAGGTTTACCTTCAAATCAATGCTTAACAAATGATTTAGCTTCAAACACTTGGGATATAAGTGAAAAAGCTTCAAATGCAGACGATGAAACGAGTTAGCTTCAAAATCCATGCGATAAACTTGATTTAGCTTCAAATCAATGCGAAGTAGAAGGATTAGCTTCAAATCCGTGGAACACAAATGATTTAGCTTCAAATACTTGCGATATAAATGATATAGCTTCAAATGCAGGCGAAACAAACTAGTTAGCTTCTAATCCATGCGAAACTCATGATTTAGCTTCAAATCAATGCGATGTAGAAGGTTTACCTTCAAATCCATGCTTAACAAATGATTTCGCTTCAAATATTTGCGATATAAATGATATAGCTTCAAATGCAGGCGAAACAAACGTGTTAGCTTCTAATCCATGCGAAACTCATGATTTAGCTTCAAATCAATGCGATGTAGAAGGTTTACCTACAAATCCATGCTTAACAAATGATTTAGCTTCAAACACTTGGGATATAAGTGATATAGCTTCAAATGCAGACGATCAAACGAGTTAGCTTCAAAATCCATGCGATAAACTTGATTTAGCTTCAATTCAATGCGAAGTAGAAGGCTTAGCTTCCAATCCATGCGAAACAAATGATTTAGGTCCAGATACTTGCGGTATAAGTGATACAGCTTCAAATGCAGAAGAAATAAACGAGTTAGTTTCATATCTATGCGAAACCCATGATTTAGCTTCAAATCAATGCGATGTAGAAGGATTAGCTTCAAATCCATGATTAACAAATGATTTAGCTTCGAATACTTGCGATATGAATGATATAGCTTCAAATGCAGGCGAAACAAACGTGTTAGCTTCTAATCCATGCGAAACTCGTGATTTAGCTTCAAATCAATGCGATGTAGAAGGTTTACCTTCAAATCCATGCTTAACAAATGATTTAGCTTCAAACACTTGGGATATAAGTGAAAAAGCTTCAAATGCAGACGATCAAACGAGTTAGCTTCAAAATCCATGCGATAAACTTGATTTAACTTCAAATCAATGCAAAGTAGAAGGCTTAGCTTCTAATCCATGCGAGACAAATGATTTAGGTTCAGATACTTGCGGTATAAATGATACAGCTTCAAATGCAGACGAAACAAACGAGATAGCTTCATATCTATGCGAAACACATGATTTAGCTTCGAATCAATGCGATGTAGAAGGTTTACCTTCAAAACCATGCTTAACAAATGATTTAGCTTCAAACACTTGGGATATAAGTGATATGGCATCAAATGCAGACGATCAAACGAGTTAGCTTCAAAATCCATGCGATAAACTTGATTTAGCTTCAAATCAATGCGAAGTAGAAGGATGAGCTTCAAATCCATGCAACACAAATGATTTAGCTTCAAATACTTGCGATATAAATGATATAGCTTCAAATGCGGGCGAAACAATCGAGTTAGCTTCTAATCCATGCGAAACTCATGATTTAGCTTCAAATCAATGCGATGTAGAAGGTTCACCTTCAAATCCATGCGCAACAAATGATTTAGCTTCAAACAGTTGGGATATAAGTGATATAGCTTGAAATGCAGACGATCAAACGAGTTAGCTTCAAAATCCATGCGATAAACATGATTTAGCTTCAAATCAATGCGAAGTAGAAGGCTTAGCTTCCAATCCATGCGAAACAAATGATTTAGGTCCAGATACTTGCGGTATAAGTGATACAGCTTCAAATGCAGACGAAACAAACGAGTTAGCTTCATATCTATGCGAAAGCCATGATTTAGCTTCAAATCAATGCGATGTAGAAGGTTTACCTTCAAATCCATGCTTAACAAATGATTTAGCTTCGAATACTTGCGATATGAATGATATAGCTTCAAATGCAGGCGAAACAAACGTGTTAGCTTCTAATCCATGCGAATCTCATGATTTAGCTTCAAATCAATGCGATGTAGAAGGTTTACCTTCAAATCCATGCTTAACAAATGATTTAGCTTCAAACACTTGGGATATAAGTGATATAGCTTCAAATGCAGACGATCAAACCAGTTAGCTTCAAAATCCATGCGATAAACTTGATTTAGCTTCAAATCAATGCGAAGTAGAAGGCTTAGCTTCAAATCCATGCGAAACAAATGATTTAGGTTCAGATACTTGCGGTATAAATGATACAGCTTCAAATGCAGACGAAACAAACGAGATAGCTTCATATCAATGCGAAACACATGATTTAGCTTCAAATCAATGCGATGTAGAAGGTATAACTTCCAATCCATGCGAAACAAATGATTTAGGTCCAGATACTTGCGGTATAAGTGATACAGCTTCAAATGCAGACGAAACAAACGAGTTAGCTTCATATCTATGCGAAACCCATGAATTAGCTTCAAATGAATGCGAAGTAGAAGGCTTAGCTTCAAATCCATGCGAAACAAATGATTTAGCTTCAAATACTTGCGATATAAATGATATAGCTTCAAATGCAGGCGAAGCAAACGTGTTAACTTCTAATCCATGCGAAACTCATGATATAGCTTCAAATCAATGCGATGTAGAAGGTTTACCTTCAAATCCATGCTTAACAAATGATTTCGCTTCAAATATTTGCGATATAAATGATATAGCTTCAAATGCAGGCGAAACAAACGTGTTAGCTTCTAATCCATGCGAAACTCATGATTTAGCTTCAAATCAATGCGATGTAGGAGGTTTACCTTCAAATCCATGCTTAACAAATAATTTAGCTTCAAACACTTGGGATATAAGTGATATAGCTTCAAATGCAGACGATCAAACAAGTTAGCCACAAAATCCATGTGATAAACATGATTTAGCTTCAAATAAATGCGATGTAGAAGGATTAGCTTCACATCCATGCAACACAAATGATTTAGCTTCAAATACTTGCGATATAAATGATATAGCTTCAAATGCAGGCGGAACAAACGAGTTAGCTTCTAATCCATGCGAATCTCATGATTTAGCTTCAAATCCATGCGAAACAAATGATTTAGGTTCAGATACTTGCGGTATAAATGATACAGCTTCAAATGCAGACGAAACAAACGAGATAGCTTCATATCAATGCGAAACACATGATTTAGCTTCAAATCAATGCGATGTAGAAGGTATAACTTCCAATCCATGCGAAACAAATGATTTAGGTCCAGATACTTGCGGTATAAGTGATACAGCTTCAAATGCAGACGAAACAAACGAGTTAGCTTCATATCTATGCGAAACCCATGAATTAGCTTCAAATGAATGCGAAGTAGAAGGCTTAGCTTCAAATCCATGCGAAACAAATGATTTAGCTTCAAATACTTGCGATATAAATGATATAGCTTCAAATGCAGGCGAAGCAAACGTGTTAACTTCTAATCCATGCGAAACTCATGATATAGCTTCAAATCAATGCGATGTAGAAGGTTTACCTTCAAATCCATGCTTAACAAATGATTTCGCTTCAAATATTTGCGATATAAATGATATAGCTTCAAATGCAGGCGAAACAAACGTGTTAGCTTCTAATCCATGCGAAACTCATGATTTAGCTTCAAATCAATGCGATGTAGGAGGTTTACCTTCAAATCCATGCTTAACAAATAATTTAGCTTCAAACACTTGGGATATAAGTGATATAGCTTCAAATGCAGACGATCAAACAAGTTAGCCACAAAATCCATGTGATAAACATGATTTAGCTTCAAATAAATGCGATGTAGAAGGATTAGCTTCACATCCATGCAACACAAATGATTTAGCTTCAAATACTTGCGATATAAATGATATAGCTTCAAATGCAGGCGGAACAAACGAGTTAGCTTCTAATCCATGCGAATCTCATGATTTAGCTTCAAATCAATGCGATGTAGAAGGTTTACCTTCAAATCAATGCTTAACAAATGATTTAGCTTCAAACACTTGGGATATAAGTGAAAAAGCTTCAAATGCAGACGATGAAACGAGTTAGCTTCAAAATCCATGCGATAAACTTGATTTAGCTTCAAATCAATGCGAAGTAGAAGGATTAGCTTCAAATCCGTGGAACACAAATGATTTAGCTTCAAATACTTGCGATATAAATGATATAGCTTCAAATGCAGGCGAAACAAACTAGTTAGCTTCTAATCCATGCGAAACTCATGATTTAGCTTCAAATCAATGCGATGTAGAAGGTTTACCTTCAAATCCATGCTTAACAAATGATTTCGCTTCAAATATTTGCGATATAAATGATATAGCTTCAAATGCAGGCGAAACAAACGTGTTAGCTTCTAATCCATGCGAAACTCATGATTTAGCTTCAAATCAATGCGATGTAGAAGGTTTACCTACAAATCCATGCTTAACAAATGATTTAGCTTCAAACACTTGGGATATAAGTGATATAGCTTCAAATGCAGACGATCAAACGAGTTAGCTTCAAAATCCATGCGATAAACTTGATTTAGCTTCAAATCAATGCGAAGTAGAAGGCTTAGCTTCCAATCCATGCGAAACAAATGATTTAGGTCCAGATACTTGCGGTATAAGTGATACAGCTTCAAATGCAGAAGAAACAAACGAGTTAGTTTCATATCTATGCGAAACCCATGATTTAGCTTCAAATCAATGCGATGTAGAAGGATTAGCTTCAAATCCATGATTAACAAATGATTTAGCTTCGAATACTTGCGATATGAATGATATAGCTTCAAATGCAGGCGAAACAAACGTGTTAGCTTCTAATCCATGCGAAACTCGTGATTTAGCTTCAAATCAATGCGATGTAGAAGGTTTACCTTCAAATCCATGCTTAACAAATGATTTAGCTTCAAACACTTGGGATATAAGTGAAAAAGCTTCAAATGCAGACGATCAAACGAGTTAGCTTCAAAATCCATGCGATAAACTTGATTTAACTTCAAATCAATGCAAAGTAGAAGGCTTAGCTTCTAATCCATGCGAGACAAATGATTTAGGTTCAGATACTTGCGGTATAAATGATACAGCTTCAAATGCAGACGAAACAAACGAGATAGCTTCATATCTATGCGAAACACATGATTTAGCTTCGAATCAATGCGATGTAGAAGGTTTACCTTCAAAACCATGCTTAACAAATGATTTAGCTTCAAACACTTGGGATATAAGTGATATGGCATCAAATGCAGACGATCAAACGAGTTAGCTTCAAAATCCATGCGATAAACTTGATTTAGCTTCAAATCAATGCGAAGTAGAAGGATGAGCTTCAAATCCATGCAACACAAATGATTTAGCTTCAAATACTTGCGATATAAATGATATAGCTTCAAATGCGGGCGAAACAATCGAGTTAGCTTCTAATCCATGCGAAACTCATGATTTAGCTTCAAATCAATGCGATGTAGAAGGTTCACCTTCAAATCCATGCGCAACAAATGATTTAGCTTCAAACAGTTGGGATATAAGTGATATAGCTTGAAATGCAGACGATCAAACGAGTTAGCTTCAAAATCCATGCGATAAACATGATTTAGCTTCAAATCAATGCGAAGTAGAAGGCTTAGCTTCCAATCCATGCGAAACAAATGATTTAGGTCCAGATACTTGCGGTATAAGTGATACAGCTTCAAATGCAGACGAAACAAACGAGTTAGCTTCATATCTATGCGAAAGCCATGATTTAGCTTCAAATCAATGCGATGTAGAAGGTTTACCTTCAAATCCATGCTTAACAAATGATTTAGCTTCGAATACTTGCGATATGAATGATATAGCTTCAAATGCAGGCGAAACAAACGTGTTAGCTTCTAATCCATGCGAAACTCATGATTTAGCTTCAAATCAATGCGATGCAGAAGGTTTACCTTCAAATCCATGCTTAACAAATGATTTAGCTTCAAACACTTGGGATATAAGTGATATAGCTTCAAATGCAGACGATCAAACGAGTTAGCTTCAAAATCCATGCGATAAACTTGATTTAGCTTCAAATCAATGCGAAATAGAAGGCTTAGCTTCCAATCCATGCGAAACAAATGATTTAGGTCCAGATACTTGCGGTATAAGTGATACAGCTTCAAATGCAGAAGAAACAAACGAGTTAGTTTCATATCTAATGCGAAACCCATGATTTAGCTTCAAATCAATGCGATGTAGAACGATTAGCTTCAAATCCTTGATTAACAAATGATTTAGCTTCGAATACTTGCGATATGAATGATATAGCTTCAAATGCAGGCGAAACAAACGTGTTAGCTTCTAATCCATGCGAAACTCGTGATTTAGCTTCAAATCAATGCGATGTAGAAGGTTTACCTTCAAATCCATGCTTAACAAATGATTTAGCTTCAAACACTTGGGATATAAGTGAAAAAGCTTCAAATGCAGACGATCAAACGAGTTAGCTTCAAAATCCATGCGATAAACTTGATTTAGCTTCAAATCAATGCAAAGTAGAAGGCTTAGCTTCTAATCCATGCGAAACAAATGATTCAGGTTCAGATACTTGCGGTATAAATGATACAGCTTCAACTGCAGACGAAACAAACGAGATAGCTTCATATCTATGCGAAACACATGATTTAGCTTCAAATCAATGCGATGTAGAAGGTTTACCTTCAAAACCATGCTTAACAAATGATTTAGCTTCAAACACTTGGGATATAAGTGATATGGCATCAAATGCAGACGATCAAACGAGTTAGCTTCAAAATCCATGCGATAAACTTGATTTAGCTTCAAATCAATGCGAAGTAGAAGGATTAGCTTCAAATCCGTGGAACACAAATGTTTTAGCTTCAAATACTTGCTATATAAATGATATAGCTTCAAATGCAGGCGAAACAAACGAGTTAGCTTCTAATCCATGCGAAACTCATGATTTAGCTTCAAATCAATGCGATGTAGAAGGTTCACCTTCAAATCCATGCGCAACAAATGATTTAGCTTCAAACACTTGGGATATAAGTGATACGGCATCAAATGCAGCCGATCAAACGAGTTAGATTCAATATCCATGCGATAAACTTGATTTAGCTTCAAATACTTGCGATATAAATGATATACCTTCAAATGCAGGCGAAACAAATGATTTAGCTTCGAATACTTGCGATATGAATGATATAGCTTCAAATGCAGGCGAAACAAACGTGTTAGCTTCTAATCCATGCGAAACTCATGATTAGCTTCAAATCAATGCGATGTAGGAGGTTTACCTTCAAATCCATGCTTAACAAATAATTTAGCTTCAAACACTTGGGACATAAGTGATATAGCTTGAAATGCAGCCGATCAAACGAGTTAGCTTCAAAATCCATGCGATAAACTTGATTTAGCTTCAAATCAATGCGAAGTAGAAGGCTTAGCTTCCAATCCATGCGAAACAAATGATTTAGGTCCAGATACTTGCGGTATAAGTGATACAGCTTCAAATGCAGACGAAACACCGAGTTAGTTTCATATCTATGCGAAACCCATGATTTAGCTTCAAATCAATGCGATCTAGAAGGATTAGCTTCACATCCATGCTTAACAAATGATTTAGCTTCGAATACTTGCGATATGAATGATATAGCTTCAAATGCAGGCGAAACAAACGTGTTAGCTTCTAATCCATGCGAAACTCATGATTTAGCTTCAAATCAATGCGATGTAGAAGGTTTACCTTCAAATCCATGCTTAACAAATGATTTAGCTTCAAACACTTGGGATATAAGTGATATAGCTTCAAATGCATACGTTCAAACGAGTTAGCTTCAAAATCCATGCGATAAACTTGATTTAGCTTCAAATCAATGTGAAGTAGAAGGCTTAGCTTCCAATCCATGCGAAGCAAATGATTTAGGTCCAGATACTTGCGGTATAAGTGATACAGCTTCAAATGCAGACGAAACAAACGAGTTAGTTTCATATCTATGCGAAACCCATGATTTAGCTTCAAATCAATGCGATGTAGAAGGATTAGCTTCAAATCCATGCTTAACAAATGATTTAGCTTCGAATACTTGCGATATGAATGATATAGCTTCAAATGCAGGCGAAACAAACGTGTTAGCTTCTAATCCATGCGAAACTCATGATTTAGCTTCAAATCAATGCGATGTAGAAGGTTTACCTTCAAATCCATGCTTAACAAATGATTTAGCTTCAAACACTTGGGATATAAGTGATATAGCTTCAAATGCAGACGATCAAACGAGTTAGCTTCAAAATCCATGCGATAAACTTGATTTAGCTTCAAATCAATGCGAAGTAGAAGGCTTAGCTTCAAATCCATGCGAAACAAATGATTTAGGTTCAGATACTTGCGGTATAAATGATACAGCTTCAAATGCAGACGAAACAAACGAGTTAGCTTCATATCCATGCGCAACAAATGATTTAGCTTCAAACACTTGGGATATAAGTGATATGGCATAAAAAAGACGATCAAACGAGTTAGATTCAATATCCATGCGATAAACTTGATTTAGCTTCAAATCAATGCGAAGTAGAAGGATTAGCTTCAAATCCGTGGAACACAAATGATTAAGCTTCAAATACTTGCGGTATAAATGATACAGCTTCAAATGCAGGGGAAACAAACGAGATAGCTTCATATCAATGCGAAACACATGATTTAGCTTCAAATCAATGCGATGTAGAAGGTATAACTTCAAATCCATGCTTAACAAATGATTTAGCTTCAAATACTTGCGATATAAATGATATAGCTTCAAATGCAGGCGAAACAAACGTGTTAGCTTCTAATCCATGCGAAACTCATGATTTAGCTTCAAATCAATGCGATGTAGAAGGTTTACCTTCAAATCCATGCTTAAAAAATGATTTAGCTTCAAACACTTGGGATATAAGTGATATGGCATCAAATGCAGACGATCAAACGAGTTAGATTCAAAATCCATGCGAAAAACTTGATTTAACTTCAAATCAATGCGATGTAGAAGGTTTACCTTCAAATCCATGCTTAGCAAATGATTTCGCTTCAAATACTTGCGATATAAATGATATAGCTTCTAATGCAGGCGAAACAAACGTGTTAGCTTCTAATCCATTAGAAACTCATGATTCAGCTTCAAATCAATGCGATGTAGGAGGTTTACCTTCAAATCCATGCTTAACAAATAAATTAGCTTCAAACACTTGGGATATAAGTGATATAGCTTCAAATGCAGACGATCAAACAAGTTAGCCACAAAATCCATGCGATAAACTTGATTTAGTTTCAAATCAATGCGAAGTAGAAGGATTAGCTTCAAATCCATGCAACACAAATGATTTAGCTTCAAATACTTGCGATATAAATGATATAGCTTCAAATGCAGGCGAAACAAACGAGTTAGCTTCTAATCCATGCGAAACTCATGATTTAGCTTCAAATCAATGCGATGTAGAAGGTTTACCTCCAAATCCATGCTTAACAAATAAATTAGCTTCAAACACTTGGGATATAAGTGATATAGCTTCAAATGCAGACGATCAAACAAGTTAGCCACAAAATCCATGCGATAAACTTGATTTAGTTTCAAATCAATGCGAAGTAGAAGGATTAGCTTCAAATCCATGCAACACAAATGATTTAGCTTCACATACTTGCGATTTAAATGATATAGCTTCAAATGCAGGCGAAACAAACGAGTTAGCTTCTAATCCATGCGAAACTCATGATTTAGCTTCAAATCAATGCGATGTAGAAGGTTTACCTTCAAATCAATGCTTAACAAATAATTTAGCTCCCAACACTTGGCATATAAGAGATATAGCTTCAAATACAGACGATCAAACGAGTTAGCTTCAAAATCCATGCGATAAACTTGATTTAGCTTCAAATCAATGCGAAGTAGTAGGATGAGCTTCAAATCCATGCAACACAAATGATTTAGCTTCAAATACTTGCGATATAAATGATATACCTTCAAATGCAGGCGAAACAAATGATTTAGCTTCGAATACTTGCGATATGAATGATATAGCTTCAAATGCAGGCGAAACAAACGTGTTAGCTTCTAATCCATGCGAAACTCATGATTTAGCTTCAAATCAATGCGATGTAGAAGGTTTACCTTCAAATCCATGCTTAACAAATGATTTAGCTTCAAACATTTAGGATATAAGTGATATAGCTTCAAATGCAGAAGATCAAACGAGTTAGCTTCAAAATCCATGCGATAAACTTGATTTAGCTTCAAATCAATGCGAAGTAGAAGGCTTAGCTTTCAATCCATGCGAAACAAATGATTTAGGTCCAGATTCTTGCGGTATAAGTGATACAGCTTCAAATGCAGACGAAACAAACGAGTTAGTTTCATATCTATGCGAAACCCATGATTTAGCTTCAAATCAATGCGATGTAGAAGGATTAGCTTCAAATCCATGATTAACAAATGATTTAGCTTCGAATACTTGCGATATGAATGATATAGCTTCAAATGCAGGCGAAACAAACGTGTTAGCTTCTAATCCATGCGAAACTCATGATTTAGCTTCAAATCAATGCGATGTAGAAGGTTTACCTTCAAATCCATGCTTAACAAATGATTTAGCTTCAAACACTTGGGATATAAGTGATATAGCTTCAAATGCAGACGATCAAACGAGTTAGCTTCAAAATCCATGAGATAAACTTGATTTAGCTTCAAATCAATGCGAAGTTGAAGGCTTAGCTTCAAATCCATGCGAAACAAATGATTTAGGTTCAGATACTTGCGGTATAAATGATACAGCTTCAAATTCAGACGAAGCAAACGAGTTAGCTTCATATCTATGCGAAACACATGATTTAGCTTCAAATCAATGCGATGTAGAATGTTTACCTTCAAATCCATGCTTAACAAATGATTTAGCTTCAAATACTTGCGATATAAATGATATAGCTTCAAATGCAGGCGAAGCAAACGTGTTAGCTTCTAATCCATGCGAAACTCATGATTTAGCATCAAATCAATGCGATGTAGAAGGTTTACCTTCAAATCCATGCTTAAAAAATGATTTAGGTTCAAACACTTGGGATATAAGTGAAAAAGCTTCAAATGCAGACGATCAAACGAGTTAGCTTCAAAATCCATGCGATAAACTTGATTTAGCTTCAAATCAATGCGAAGTAGAACGATTAGCTTCCAATCCATGCGAAACAAATGATTTAGGTCCAGATACTTGCGGTATAAGTGATACAGCTTCAAATGCAGACGAAACAAACGAGTTAGCTTCATATCTATGCGAAACCCATGAATTAGCTTCAAATCAATGCGAAGTAGAAGGCTTAGCTTCAAATCCATGCGAAACAAATGATTTAGCTTCAAATACTTGCGATATAAATGATATAGCTTCAAATGCAGGCGAAGCAAACGTGTTAACTTCTAATCCATGCGAAACTCATGATTTAGCTTCAAATCAATGCGAAGTAGAAGGTTTACCTTCAAATCCATGCTTAAAAAATGATTTAGGCTCAAACACTTGGGATATAAGTGATATGGCATCAAATGCAGACGATCAAACGAGTTAGCTTCAAAATCCATGCGATAAACTTGATTTAACTTCAAATCAATGCGAAGTAGAAGTATGAGCTGCAAATCCATGCAACACAAATGATTTAGCTTCAAATACTTGCGACATAAATGATATAGCTTCAAATGCAGGCGAAACAAACGAGTTAGCTTCTAATCCATGCGAAACTCATGATTTAGCTTCAAATCAATGCGATGTAGAAGGTTCACCTTCAAATCCATGCGCAACAAATGATTTAGCTTCAAACAGTTGGGATATAAGTGATATAGCTTGAAATGCAGACGATCAAACCAGTTAGCTTCAAAATCCATGCAATAAACTTGATTTAGCTTCAAATCAATGCGAAGTAGAAGGCTTAGCTTCAAATCCATGCGAAACAAATGATTTAGGTTCAGATACTTGCGGAATAAATGATACAGCTTCAAATGCAGACGAAACAAACGAGATAGCTTCATATCAATGCGAAACACATGATTTAGCTTCAAATCAATGCGATGTAGAAGGTATACCTTCAAATCCATGCTTAACAAATGATTTAGCTTCAAATACTTGCGATATAAATGATATAGCTTCAAATGCAGGCGAAACAAACGTGTTAGCTTCTAATCCATCCGAAACTCATGATTTAGCTTCAAATCTATGCGATGTAGAAGGTTTACCTTCAAATCCATGCTTAAAAAATGATTTAGCTTCAAACACTTGGGATATAAGTGATATGGCATCAAATGCAGACGATCAAACGAGTTAGATTCAAAACCCATGCGATAAACTTGATTTAGCTTCAAATCAATGCGAAGTAGAAGGGTTATCTTCAAATCCGTGGAACACAAATGATTTAGCTTCAAATACTTGCGATATAAATGATATAGCTTCAAATGCAGGCGAAACAAACTAGTTAGCTTCTAATCCATGCGAAACTCATGATATAGCTTCAAATCAATGCGATGTAGAAGGTTTACCTTCAAATCCATGCTTAACAAATGATTTCGCTTCAAATATTTGCGATATAAATGATATAGCTTCAAATGCAGGCGAAACAAACGTGTTAGCTTCTAATCCGTGCGAAACTCATGATTTAGCTTCAAATCAATGCGATGTAGGAGGTTTACCTTCAAATCCATGCTTAACAAATAATTTAGCTTCAAACACTTGGGATATAAGTGATATAGCTTCAAATGCAGACGATCAAACAAGTTAGCCACAAAATCCATGTGATAAACTTGATTTAGCTTCAAATAAATGCGAAGTAGAAGGATTAGCTTCACATCCATGCAACACAAATGATTTAGCTTCAAATACTTGCGATATAAATGATATAGCTTCAAATGCAGGCGGAGCAAACGAGTTAGCTTCTAATCCATGCGAATCTCATGATTTAGCTTCAAATCAATGCGATGTAGAAGGTTTACCTTCAAATCAATGCTTAACAAATGATTTAGCTTCAAACACTTGGGATATAAGTGAAAAAGCTTCAAATGCAGACGATGAAACGAGTTAGCTTCAAAATCCATGCGATAAACTTGATTTAGCTTCAAATCAATGCGAAGTAGAAGGCTTAGCTTCAAATCCATGCGAAACAAATGATTTAGCTTCAAATACTTGCGATATAAATGATATAGCTTCAAATGCAGGCGAAGCAAACGTGTTAGCTTCTAATCCATGCGAAACTCATGATTTAGCTTCAAATCAATGCGATGTAGAAGGTTTACCTTCAAATCCATGCTTAAAAAATGATATAGCTTCAAACACTTGGGATATAAGTGATATGGCATCAAATGCAGACGATCAAACGAGTTAGATTCAAAATCCATGCGATAAACTTGATTTAGCTTCAAATCAATGCGAAGTAGAAGGATTAGCTTCAAATCCGTGGAACACAAATGATTTAGCTTCAAATACTTGCGATATAAATGATATAGCTTCAAATGCAGGCGAAACAAACTAGTTAGCTTCTAATCCATGCGAAACTCATGATTTAGCTTCAAATCAATGCGATGTAGAAGGTTTACCTTCAAATCCATGCTTAACAAATGATTTCGCTTCAAATATTTGCGATATAAATGATATAGCTTCAAATGCAGGCGAAACAAACGTGTTAGCTTCTAATCCATGCGAAACTCATGATTTAGCTTCAAATCAATGCGATGTAGGAGGTTTACCTTGAAATCCATGCTTAACAAATAATTTAGCTTCAAACACTTGGGATATAACTGATATAGCTTCAAATGCAGACGATCAAACGAGTTAGCTACATAATCCACGCGACAAATTTGATTTAGATTCAAATCAATGCGAAGTAGAAGGGTGAGCTTCAAATCCATGCAACACAAATGATTTAGCTTCAAACAGTTGGGATATAAGTGATATAGCTTGAAATGCAGACGATCAAACGAGTTAGCTTCAAAATCCATGCGATAAACATGATTCAGCTTCAAATCAATGCGAAGTAGAAGGCTTAGCTTCCAATCCATGCGAAACAAATGATTTAGGTCCAGATACTTTCGGTATAAGTGATACAGCTTCAAATGCAGACGAAAGAAACGAGTTAGCTTCATATCTATGCGAAAGCCATGATTTAGCTTCAAATCAATGCGATGTAGAAGGTTTACCTTCAAATCCATGCTTAACAAATGATTTAGCTTCGAATACTTGCGATATGAATGATATAGCTTCAAATGCAGGCGAAACAAACGTGTTAGCTTCTAATCCATGCGAAACTCATGATTTAGCTTCAAATCAATGCGATGTAGAAGGTTTACCTTCAAATCCATGCTTAACAAATGATTTAGCTTCAAACACTTGGGATATAAGTGATATAGCTTCAAATGCAGACGATCAAACGAGTTAGCTTCAAAATCCATGCGATAAACTTGATTTAGCTTCAAATCAATGCGAAGTAGAAGGCTTAGCTTCCAATCCATGCGAAACAAATGATTTAGGTCCAGATACTTGCGGTATAAGTGATACAGCTTCAAATGCAGACGAAACAAACGAGTTAGCTTCATATCTATGCGAAACCCATGAATTAGCTTCAAATGAATGCGAAGTAGAAGGCTTAGCTTCAAATCCATGCGAAACAAATGATTTAGCTTCAAATACTTGCGATATAAATGATATAGCTTCAAATGCAGGCGAAGCAAACGTGTTAACTTCTAATCCATGCGAAACTCATGATTTAGCTTCAAATCAATGCGAAGTAGAAGGTTTACCTTCAAATCCATGCTTAAAAAGTGATTTAGGTTCAAACACTTGGGATATAAGTGATATGGCATCAAATGCAGACGATCAAACGAGTTAGCTTCAAAATCCATGCGATAAACTTGATTTAACTTCAAATCAATGCGAAGTAGAAGTATGAGCTGCAAATCCATGCAACACAAATGATTTAGCTTCAAATACTTGCGACATAAATGATATAGCTTCAAATGCAGGCGAAACAAACGAGTTAGCTTCTAATCCATGCGAAACTAATGATTTAGCTTCAAATCAATGCGATGTAGAAGGTTCACCTTCACATCCATGCGCAACAAATGATTTAGCTTCAAACAGTTGGGATATAAGTGATATAGCTTGAAATGCAGACGATCAAACCAGTTAGCTTCAAAATCCATGCGATAAACTTGATTTAGCTTCAAATCAATGCGAAGTAGAAGGCTTAGCTTCAAATCCATGCGAAACAAATGATTTAGGTTCAGATACTTGCGGTATAAATGATACAGCTTCAAATGCAGACGAAACAAACGAGATAGCTTCATATCAATGCGAAACACATGATTTAGCTTCAAATCAATGCGATGTAGAAGGTATACCTTCCAATCCATGCGAAACAAATGATTTAGGTCCAGATACTTGCGGTATAAGTGATACAGCTTCAAATGCAGACGAAACAAACGAGTTAGCTTCATATCTATGCGAAACCCATGAATTAGCTTCAAATGAATGCGAAGTAGAAGGCTTAGCTTCAAATCCATGCGAAACAAATGATTTAGCTTCAAATACTTGCGATATAAATGATATAGCTTCAAATGCAGGCGAAGCAAACGTGTTAACTTCTAATCCATGCGAAACTCATGATATAGCTTCAAATCAATGCGATGTAGAAGGTTTACCTTCAAATCCATGCTTAACAAATGATTTCGCTTCAAATATTTGCGATATAAATGATATAGCTTCAAATGCAGGCGAAACAAACGTGTTAGCTTCTAATCCATGCGAAACTCATGATTTAGCTTCAAATCAATGCGATGTAGGAGGTTTACCTTCAAATCCATGCTTAACAAATAATTTAGCTTCAAACACTTGGGATATAAGTGATATAGCTTCAAATGCAGACGATCAAACAAGTTAGCCACAAAATCCATGTGATAAACATGATTTAGCTTCAAATAAATGCGATGTAGAAGGATTAGCTTCACATCCATGCAACACAAATGATTTAGCTTCAAATACTTGCGATATAAATGATATAGCTTCAAATGCAGGCGGAACAAACGAGTTAGCTTCTAATCCATGCGAATCTCATGATTTAGCTTCAAATCAATGCGATGTAGAAGGTTTACCTTCAAATCAATGCTTAACAAATGATTTAGCTTCAAACACTTGGGATATAAGTGAAAAAGCTTCAAATGCAGACGATGAAACGAGTTAGCTTCAAAATCCATGCGATAAACTTGATTTAGCTTCAAATCAATGCGAAGTAGAAGGATTAGCTTCAAATCCGTGGAACACAAATGATTTAGCTTCAAATACTTGCGATATAAATGATATAGCTTCAAATGCAGGCGAAACAAACGTGTTAGCTTCTAATCCATGCGAAACTCATGATTTAGCTTCAAATCAATGCGATGTAGAAGGTTTACCTTCAAATCCATGCTTAACAAATGATTTCGCTTCAAATATTTGCGATATAAATGATATAGCTTCAAATGCAGGCGAAACAAACGTGTTAGCTTCTAATCCATGCGAAACTCATGATTTAGCTTCAAATCAATGCGATGTAGAAGGTTTACCTACAAATCCATGCTTAACAAATGATTTAGCTTCAAACACTTGGGATATAAGTGATATAGCTTCAAATGCAGACGATCAAACGAGTTAGCTTCAAAATCCATGCGATAAACTTGATTTAGCTTCAAATCAATGCGAAGTAGAAGGCTTAGCTTCCAATCCATGCGAAACAAATGATTTAGGTCCAGATACTTGCGGTATAAGTGATACAGCTTCAAATGCAGAAGAAACAAACGAGTTAGTTTCATATCTATGCGAAACCCATGATTTAGCTTCAAATCAATGCGATGTAGAAGGATTAGCTTCAAATCCATGATTAACAAATGATTTAGCTTCGAATACTTGCGATATGAATGATATAGCTTCAAATGCAGGCGAAACAAACGTGTTAGCTTCTAATCCATGCGAAACTCGTGATTTAGCTTCAAATCAATGCGATGTAGAAGGTTTACCTTCAAATCCATGCTTAACAAATGATTTAGCTTCAAACACTTGGGATATAAGTGAAAAAGCTTCAAATGCAGACGATCAAACGAGTTAGCTTCAAAATCCATGCGATAAACTTGATTTAACTTCAAATCAATGCAAAGTAGAAGGCTTAGCTTCTAATCCATGCGAAACAAATGATTTAGGTTCAGATACTTGCGGTATAAATGATACAGCTTCAAATGCAGACGAAACAAACGAGATAGCTTCATATCTATGCGAAACACATGATTTAGCTTCGAATCAATGCGATGTAGAAGGTTTACCTTCAAAACCATGCTTAACAAATGATTTAGCTTCAAACACTTGGGATATAAGTGATATGGCATCAAATGCAGACGATCAAACGAGTTAGCTTCAAAATCCATGCGATAAACTTGATTTAGCTTCAAATCAATGCGAAGTAGAAGGATGAGCTTCAAATCCATGCAACACAAATGATTTAGCTTCAAATACTTGCGATATAAATGATATAGCTTCAAATGCGGGCGAAACAATCGAGTTAGCTTCTAATCCATGCGAAACTCATGATTTAGCTTCAAATCAATGCGATGTAGAAGGTTCACCTTCAAATCCATGCTTGACAAATGATTTAGCTTCAAATACTTGCGATATAAATGATATAGCTTCAAATGCAGAAGAAACAAACGAGTTATCTTCAAATCCATGCCATGCACTTGATTTAGCTGAAAATCAGTGCGATGTAGAAGGTTTACCTTCAAATCCATGCTTAACAAATGATTTAGCTTCGAATACTTGCGATATGAATGATATAGCTTCAAATGCAGGCGAAACAAACGTGTTAGCTTCTAATCCATGCGAAACTCATGATTTAGCTTCAAATCAATGCGATGTAGAAGGTTTACCTTCAAATCCATGCTTGACAAATGATTTAGCTTCAAATACTTGCGATATAAATGATATAGCTTCAAATGCAGAAGAAACAAACGAGTTAGCTTCTAATCCATGCGAAACTCATGATTTAGCTTCAAATCAATGCGATGTAGAAGGTTCACCTTCAAATCCATGCTCAACAAATGATTTAGCTTCAAACAGTTGGGATATAAGTGATATAGCTTGAAATGCAGACGATCAAACCAGTTAGCTTCAAAATCCATGCAATAAACTTGATTTAGCTTCAAATCAATGCGAAGTAGAAGGCTTAGCTTCAAATCCATGCGAAACAAATGATTTAGGTTCAGATACTTGCGGAATAAATGATACAGCTTCAAATGCAGACGAAACAAACGAGATAGCTTCATATCAATGCGAAACACATGATTTAGCTTCAAATCAATGCGATGTAGAAGGTATACCTTCAAATCCATGCTTAACAAATGATTTAGCTTCAAATACTTGCGATATAAATGATATAGCTTCAAATGCAGGCGAAACAAACGTGTTAGCTTCTAATCCATCCGAAACTCATGATTTAGCTTCAAATCTATGCGATGTAGAAGGTTTACCTTCAAATCCATGCTTAAAAAATGATTTAGCTTCAAACACTTGGGATATAAGTGATATGGCATCAAATGCAGACGATCAAACGAGTTAGATTCAAAACCCATGCGATAAACTTGATTTAGCTTCAAATCAATGCGAAGTAGAAGGGTTATCTTCAAATCCGTGGAACACAAATGATTTAGCTTCAAATACTTGCGATATAAATGATATAGCTTCAAATGCAGGCGAAACAAACTAGTTAGCTTCTAATCCATGCGAAACTCATGATATAGCTTCAAATCAATGCGATGTAGAAGGTTTACCTTCAAATCCATGCTTAACAAATGATTTCGCTTCAAATATTTGCGATATAAATGATATAGCTTCAAATGCAGGCGAAACAAACGTGTTAGCTTCTAATCCGTGCGAAACTCATGATTTAGCTTCAAATCAATGCGATGTAGGAGGTTTACCTTCAAATCCATGCTTAACAAATAATTTAGCTTCAAACACTTGGGATATAAGTGATATAGCTTCAAATGCAGACGATCAAACAAGTTAGCCACAAAATCCATGTGATAAACTTGATTTAGCTTCAAATAAATGCGAAGTAGAAGGATTAGCTTCACATCCATGCAACACAAATGATTTAGCTTCAAATACTTGCGATATAAATGATATAGCTTCAAATGCAGGCGGAGCAAACGAGTTAGCTTCTAATCCATGCGAATCTCATGATTTAGCTTCAAATCAATGCGATGTAGAAGGTTTACCTTCAAATCAATGCTTAACAAATGATTTAGCTTCAAACACTTGGGATATAAGTGAAAAAGCTTCAAATGCAGACGATGAAACGAGTTAGCTTCAAAATCCATGCGATAAACTTGATTTAGCTTCAAATCAATGCGAAGTAGAAGGCTTAGCTTCAAATCCATGCGAAACAAATGATTTAGCTTCAAATACTTGCGATATAAATGATATAGCTTCAAATGCAGGCGAAGCAAACGTGTTAGCTTCTAATCCATGCGAAACTCATGATTTAGCTTCAAATCAATGCGATGTAGAAGGTTTACCTTCAAATCCATGCTTAAAAAATGATATAGCTTCAAACACTTGGGATATAAGTGATATGGCATCAAATGCAGACGATCAAACGAGTTAGATTCAAAATCCATGCGATAAACTTGATTTAGCTTCAAATCAATGCGAAGTAGAAGGATTAGCTTCAAATCCGTGGAACACAAATGATTTAGCTTCAAATACTTGCGATATAAATGATATAGCTTCAAATGCAGGCGAAACAAACTAGTTAGCTTCTAATCCATGCGAAACTCATGATTTAGCTTCAAATCAATGCGATGTAGAAGGTTTACCTTCAAATCCATGCTTAACAAATGATTTCGCTTCAAATATTTGCGATATAAATGATATAGCTTCAAATGCAGGCGAAACAAACGTGTTAGCTTCTAATCCATGCGAAACTCATGATTTAGCTTCAAATCAATGCGATGTAGGAGGTTTACCTTGAAATCCATGCTTAACAAATAATTTAGCTTCAAACACTTGGGATATAACTGATATAGCTTCAAATGCAGACGATCAAACGAGTTAGCTACATAATCCACGCGACAAATTTGATTTAGATTCAAATCAATGCGAAGTAGAAGGGTGAGCTTCAAATCCATGCAACACAAATGATTTAGCTTCAAACAGTTGGGATATAAGTGATATAGCTTGAAATGCAGACGATCAAACGAGTTAGCTTCAAAATCCATGCGATAAACATGATTCAGCTTCAAATCAATGCGAAGTAGAAGGCTTAGCTTCCAATCCATGCGAAACAAATGATTTAGGTCCAGATACTTTCGGTATAAGTGATACAGCTTCAAATGCAGACGAAAGAAACGAGTTAGCTTCATATCTATGCGAAAGCCATGATTTAGCTTCAAATCAATGCGATGTAGAAGGTTTACCTTCAAATCCATGCTTAACAAATGATTTAGCTTCGAATACTTGCGATATGAATGATATAGCTTCAAATGCAGGCGAAACAAACGTGTTAGCTTCTAATCCATGCGAAACTCATGATTTAGCTTCAAATCAATGCGATGTAGAAGGTTTACCTTCAAATCCATGCTTAACAAATGATTTAGCTTCAAACACTTGGGATATAAGTGATATAGCTTCAAATGCAGACGATCAAACGAGTTAGCTTCAAAATCCATGCGATAAACTAGATTTAGCTTCAAATCAATGCGAAGTAGAAGGCTTAGCTTCCAATCCATGCGAAACAAATGATTTAGGTCCAGATACTTGCGGTATAAGTGATACAGCTTCAAATGCAGACGAAACAAACGAGTTAGCTTCATATCTATGCGAAACCCATGAATTAGCTTCAAATGAATGCGAAGTAGAAGGCTTAGCTTCAAATCCATGCGAAACAAATGATTTAGCTTCAAATACTTGCGATATAAATGATATAGCTTCAAATGCAGGCGAAGCAAACGTGTTAACTTCTAATCCATGCGAAACTCATGATTTAGCTTCAAATCAATGCGAAGTAGAAGGTTTACCTTCAAATCCATGCTTAAAAAGTGATTTAGGTTCAAACACTTGGGATATAAGTGATATGGCATCAAATGCAGACGATCAAACGAGTTAGCTTCAAAATCCATGCGATAAACTTGATTTAACTTCAAATCAATGCGAAGTAGAAGTATGAGCTGCAAATCCATGCAACACAAATGATTTAGCTTCAAATACTTGCGACATAAATGATATAGCTTCAAATGCAGGCGAAACAAACGAGTTAGCTTCTAATCCATGCGAAACTAATGATTTAGCTTCAAATCAATGCGATGTAGAAGGTTCACCTTCACATCCATGCGCAACAAATGATTTAGCTTCAAACAGTTGGGATATAAGTGATATAGCTTGAAATGCAGACGATCAAACCAGTTAGCTTCAAAATCCATGCGATAAACTTGATTTAGCTTCAAATCAATGCGAAGTAGAAGGCTTAGCTTCAAATCCATGCGAAACAAATGATTTAGGTTCAGATACTTGCGGTATAAATGATACAGCTTCAAATGCAGACGAAACAAACGGGATAGCTTCATATCAATGCGAAACACATGATTTAGCTTCAAATCAATGCGATGTAGAAGGTATACCTTCCAATCCATGCGAAACAAATGATTTAGGTCCAGATACTTGCTGTATAAGTGATACAGCTTCAAATGCAGACGAAACAAACGAGTTAGCTTCATATCTATGCGAAACCCATGAATTAGCTTCAAATGAATGCGAAGTAGAAGGCTTAGCTTCAAATCCATGCGAAACAAATGATTTAGCTTCAAATACTTGCGATATAAATGATATAGCTTCAAATGCAGGCGAAGCAAACGTGTTAACTTCTAATCCATGCGAAACTCATGATATAGCTTCAAATCAATGCGATGTAGAAGGTTTACCTTCAAATCCATGCTTAACAAATGATTTCGCTTCAAATATTTGCGATATAAATGATATAGCTTCAAATGCAGGCGAAACAAACGTGTTAGCTTCTAATCCATGCGAAACTCATGATTTAGCTTCAAATCAATGCGATGTAGGAGGTTTACCTTCAAATCCATGCTTAACAAATAATTTAGCTTCAAACACTTGGGATATAAGTGATATAGCTTCAAATGCAGACGATCAAACAAGTTAGCCACAAAATCCATGTGATAAACATGATTTAGCTTCAAATAAATGCGATGTAGAAGGATTAGCTTCACATCCATGCAACACAAATGATTTAGCTTCAAATACTTGCGATATAAATGATATAGCTTCAAATGCAGGCGGAACAAACGAGTTAGCTTCTAATCCATGCGAATCTCATGATTTAGCTTCAAATCAATGCGATGTAGAAGGTTTACCTTCAAATCAATGCTTAACAAATGATTTAGCTTCAAACACTTGGGATATAAGTGAAAAAGCTTCAAATGCAGACGATGAAACGAGTTAGCTTCAAAATCCATGCGATAAACTTGATTTAGCTTCAAATCAATGCGAAGTAGAAGGATTAGCTTCAAATCCGTGGAACACAAATGATTTAGCTTCAAATACTTGCGATATAAATGATATAGCTTCAAATGCAGGCGAAACAAACGTGTTAGCTTCTAATCCATGCGAAACTCATGATTTAGCTTCAAATCAGTGCGATGTAGGAGGTTTACCTTCAAATCCATGCTTAACAAATAATTTAGCTTCAAACACTTGGGATATAAGTGATATAGCTTCAAATGCAGACGATCAAACAAGTTAGCCACAAAATCCATGTGATAAACTTGATTTAGCTTCAAATAAATTCGAAGTAGAAGGATTAGCTTCACATCCATGCAACACAAATGATTTAGCTTCAAATACTTGCGATATAAATGATATAGCTTCAAATGCAGGCGGAACAAACGAGTTAGCTTCTAATCCATGCGAATCTCATGATTTAGCTTCAAATCAATGCGATGTAGAAGGTTTACCTTCAAATCAATGCTTAACAAATGATTTAGCTTCAAACACTTGGGATATAAGTGAAAAAGCTTCAAATGCAGACGATGAAACGAGTTAGCTTCAAAATCCATGCGATAAACTTGATTTAGCTTCAAATCAATGCGAAGTAGAAGGATTAGCTTCAAATCCGTGGAACACAAATGATTTAGCTTCAAATACTTGCGATATAAATGATATAGCTTCAAATGCAGGCGAAACAAACTAGTTAGCTTCTAATCCATGCGAAACTCATGATTTAGCTTCAAATCAATGCGATGTAGAAGGTTTACCTTCAAATCCATGCTTAACAAATGATTTCGCTTCAAATATTTGCGATATAAATGATATAGCTTCAAATGCAGGCGAAACAAACGTGTTAGCTTCTAATCCATGCGAAACTCATGATTTAGCTTCAAATCAATGCGATGTAGAAGGTTTACCTACAAATCCATGCTTAACAAATGATTTAGCTTCAAACACTTGGGATATAAGTGATATAGCTTCAAATGCAGACGATCAAACGAGTTAGCTTCAAAATCCATGCGATAAACTTGATTTAGCTTCAAATCAATGCGAAGTAGAAGGCTTAGCTTCCAATCCATGCGAAACAAATGATTTAGGTCCAGATACTTGCGGTATAAGTGATACAGCTTCAAATGCAGAAGAAACAAACGAGTTAGTTTCATATCTATGCGAAACCCATGATTTAGCTTCAAATCAATGCGATGTAGAAGGATTAGCTTCAAATCCATGATTAACAAATGATTTAGCTTCGAATACTTGCGATATGAATGATATAGCTTCAAATGCAGGCGAAACAAACGTGTTAGCTTCTAATCCATGCGAAACTCGTGATTTAGCTTCAAATCAATGCGATGTAGAAGGTTTACCTTCAAATCCATGCTTAACAAATGATTTAGCTTCAAACACTTGGGATATAAGTGAAAAAGTTTCAAATGCAGACGATCAAACGAGTTAGCTTCAAAATCCATGCGATAAACTTGATTTAACTTCAAATCAATGCAAAGTAGAAGGCTTAGCTTCTAATCCATGCGAAACAAATGATTTAGGTTCAGATACTTGCGGTATAAATGATACAGCTTCAAATGCAGACGAAACAAACGAGATAGCTTCATATCTATGCGAAACACATGATTTAGCTTCTAATCAATGCGATGTAGAAGGTTTACCTTCAAAACCATGCTTAACAAATGATTTAGCTTCAAACACTTGGGATATAAGTGATATGGCATCAAATGCAGACGATCAAACGAGTTAGCTTCAAAATCCATGCGATAAACTTGATTTAGCTTCAAATCAATGCGAAGTAGAAGGATGAGCTTCAAATCCATGCAACACAAATGATTTAGCTTCAAATACTTGCGATATAAATGATATAGCTTCAAATGCGGGCGAAACAATCGAGTTAGCTTCTAATCCATGCGAAACTCATGATTTAGCTTCAAATCAATGCGATGTAGAAGGTTCACCTTCAAATCCATGCGCAACAAATGATTTAGCTTCAAACAGTTGGGATATAAGTGATATAGCTTGAAATGCAGACGATCAAACGAGTTAGCTTCAAAATCCATGCGATAAACATGATTTAGCTTCAAATCAATGCGAAGTAGAAGGCTTAGCTTCCAATCCATGCGAAACAAATGATTTAGGTCCAGATACTTGCGGTATAAGTGATACAGCTTTAAATGCAGACGAAACAAACGAGTTAGCTTCATATCTATGCGAAAGCCATGATTTAGCTTCAAATCAATGCGATGTAGAAGGTTTACCTTCAAATCCATGCTTAACAAATGATTTAGCTTCGAATACTTGCGATATGAATGATATAGCTTCAAATGCAGGCGAAACAAACGTGTTAGCTTCTAATCCATGCGAAACTCATGATTTAGCTTCAAATCAATGCGATGTAGAAGGTTTACCTTCAAATCCATGCTTAACAAATGATTTAGCTTCAAACACTTGGGATATAAGTGATATAGCTTCAAATGCAGACGATCAAATGAGTTAGCTTCAAAATCCATGCGATAAACTTGATTTAGCTTCAAATCAATGCGAAGTAGAAGGCTTAGCTTCCAATCCATGCGAAACAAATGATTTAGGTCCAGATACTTGCGGTATAAGTGATACAGCTTCAAATGCAGAAGAAACAAACGAGTTAGTTTCATATCTATGCGAAACCCATGATTTAGCTTCAAATCAATGCGATGTAGAACGATTAGCTTCAAATCCTTGATTAACAAATGATTTAGCTTCGAATACTTGCGATATGAATGATATAGCTTCAAATGCAGGCGAAACAAACGTGTTAGCTTCTAATCCATGCGAAACTCGTGATTTAGCTTCAAATCAATGCGATGTAGAAGGTTTACCTTCAAATCCATGCTTAACAAATGATTTAGCTTCAAACACTTGGGATATAAGTGAAAAAGCTTCAAATGCAGACGATCAAACGAGTTAGCTTCAAAATCCATGCGATAAACTTGATTTAGCTTCAAATCAATGCAAAGTAGAAGGCTTAGCTTCTAATCCATGCGAAACAAATGATTCAGGTTCAGATACTTGCGGTATAAATGATACAGCTTCAACTGCAGACGAAACAAACGAGATAGCTTCATATCTATGCGAAACACATGATTTAGCTTCAAATCAATGCGATGTAGAAGGTTTACCTTCAAAACCATGCTTAACAAATGATTTAGCTTCAAACACTTGGGATATAAGTGATATGGCATCAAATGCAGACGATCAAACGAGTTAGCTTCAAAATCCATGCGATAAACTTGATTTAGCTTCAAATCAATGCGAAATAGAAGGATGAGCTTCAAATCCATGCAACACAAATGATTTAGCTACAAATACTTGCGATATAAATGATATAGCTTCAAATGCGGGCGAAACAATCGAGTTAGCTTCTAATCCATGCGAAACTCATGATTTAGCTTCAAATCAATGCGATGTAGAAGGTTCACCTTCAAATCCATGCGCAACAAATGATTTAGCTTCAAACAGTTGGGATATAAGTGATATAGCTTGAAATGCAGACGATCAAACGAGTTAGCTTCAAAATCCATGCGATAAACATGATTTAGCTTCAAATCAATGCGAAGTAGAAGGCTTAGCTTCCAATCCATGCGAAACAAATGATTTAGGTCCAGATACTTGCGGTATAAGTGATACAGCTTCAAATGCAGACGAAACAAACGAGTTAGCTTCATATCTATACGAAAGCCATGATTTAGCTTCAAATCAATGCGATGTAGAAGGTTTACCTTCAAATCCATGCTTAACAAATGATTTAGCTTCGAATACTTGCGATATGAATGATATAGCTTCAAATGCAGGCGAAACAAACGTGTTAGCTTCTAATCCATGCGAAACTCGTGATTTAGCTTCAAATCAATGCGATGTAGAAGGTTTACCTTCAAATCCATGCTTAACAAATGATTTAGCTTCAAACACTTGGGATATAAGTGAAAAAGCTTCAAATGCAGACGATCAAACGAGTTAGCTTCAAAATCCATGCGATAAACTTGATTTAGCTTCAAATCAATGCAAAGTAGAAGGCTTAGCTTCTACTCCATGCGAAACAAATGATTCAGGTTCAGATACTTGCGGTATAAATGATACAGCTTCAAATGCAGACGAAACAAACGAGATAGCTTCATATCTATGCGAAACACATGATTTAGCTTCAAATCAATGCGATGTAGGAGGTTTACCTTCAAAACCATGCTTAACAAATGATTTAGCTTCAAACACTTGGGATATAAGAGATATGGCATCAAATGCAGACGATCAAACGAGTTAGCTTCAAAATCCATGCGATAAACTTGATTTAGCTTCAAATCAATGCGAAGTAGAAGGATGAGCTTCAAATCCATGCAACACAAATGATTTAGCTTCAAATACTTGCGATATAAATGATATAGCTTCAAATGCGGGCGAAACAATCGAGTTAGCTTCTAATCCATGCGAAACTCATGATTTAGCTTCAAATCAATGCGATGTAGAAGGTTCACCTTCAAATCCATGCGCAACAAATGATTTAGCTTCAAACAGTTGGGATATAAGTGATATAGCTTGAAATGCAGACGATCAAACGAGTTAGCTTCAAAATCCATGCGATAAACATGATTTAGCTTCAAATCAATGCGAAGTAGAAGGCTTAGCTTCCAATCCATGCGAAACAAATGATTTAGGTCCAGATACTTGCGGTATAAGTGATACAGCTTCAAATGCAGACGAAACAAACGAGTTAGCTTCATATCTATGCGAAAGCCATGATTTAGCTTCAAATCAATGCGATGTAGAAGGTTTACCTTCAAATCCATGCTTAACAAATGATTTAGCTTCGAATACTTGCGATATGAATGATATAGCTTCAAATGCAGGCGAAACAAACGAGTTAGCTTCTAATCCATGCGAAACTCATGATTTAGCTTCAAATCAATGCGATGTGGAAGGTTTACCTTCAAATCCATGCTTAACAAATGATTTCGCTTCAAATATTTGCGATATAAATGATATAGCTTCAAATGCAGGCGAAACAAACGTGTTAGCTTCTAATCCATGCGAAACTCATGATTTAGCTTCATATCAATGCGATGTAGGAGGTTTACCTTCAAATCCATGCTTAACAAATAATTTAGCTTCAAACACTTGGGATATAACTGATATAGCTTCAAATGCAGACGATCAAACGAGTTAGCTACATAATCCACGCGATAAATTTGATTTAGATTCAAATCAATGCGATGTAGAAGGATGAGCTTCAAATCCATGCAACACAAATGATTTAGCTTCAAATACAAGCGATATAAATGATATAGCTTCAAATGCAGGCGAAACAAACGAGTTAGCTTCTAATCCATGCGAAACTCATGATTTAGCTTCAAATCAATGCGATGTAGAAGGTTCACCTTCAAATCCATGCGCAACAAATGATTTAGCTTCAAACAGTTGGGATATAAGTGATATAGCTTGAAATGCAGACGATCAAACGAGTTAGCTTCAAAATCCATGCGATAAACATGATTCAGCTTCAAATCAATGCGAAGTAGAAGGCTTAGCTTCCAATCCATGCGAAACAAATGATTTAGGTCCAGATACTTTCGGTATAAGTGATACAGCTTCAAATGCAGACGAAACAAACGAGTTAGCTTCATATCTATGCGAAAGCCATGATTTAGCTTCAAATCAATGCGATGTAGAAGGTTTACCTTCAAATCCATGCTTAACAAATGATTTAGCTTCGAATACTTGCGATATGAATGATACAGCTTCAAATGCAGGCGAAACAAACGTGTTAGCTTCTAATCCATGCGAAACTCATGATTTCGCTTCAAATCAATGCGATGTAGAAGGTTTACCTTCAAATCCATGCTTAACAAATGATTTAGCTTCAAACACTTGGGATATAAGTGATATAGCTTCAAATGCAGACGATCAAACGAGTTAGCTTCAAAATCCATGCGATAAACTTGATTTAGCTTCAAATCAATGCGAAGTAGAAGGCTTAGCTTCCAATCCATGCGAAACAAATGATTTAGGTCCAGATACTTGCGGTATAAGTGATACAGCTTCAAATGCAGAAGAAACGAACGAGTTAGTTTCATATCTATGCGAAACCCATGATTTAGCTTCAAATCAATGCGATGTAGAAGGATTAGCTTCAAATCCATGATTAACAAATGATTTAGCTTCGAATACTTGCGATATGAATGATATAGCTTCAAATGCAGGCGAAACAAACGTGTTAGCTTCTAATCCATGCGAAACTCGTGATTTAGCTTCAAATCAATGCGATGTAGAAGGTTTACCTTCAAATCCATGCTTAACAAATGATTTAGCTTCGAATACTTGCGATATGAATGATACAGCTTCAAATGCAGGCGAAACAAACGTGTTAGCTTCTAATCCATGCGAAACTCATGATTTAGCTTCAAATCAATGCGATGTAGAAGGTTTACCTTCAAATCCATGCTTAACAAATGATTTAGCTTCAAACACTTGGGATATAAGTGATATAGCTTCAAATGCAGACGATCAAACGAGTTAGCTTCAAAATCCATGCGATAAACTTGATTTAGCTTCAAATCAATGCGAAGTAGAAGGCTTAGCTTCCAATCCATGCGAAACAAATGATTTAGGTCCAGATACTTGCGGTATAAGTGATACAGCTTCAAATGCAGAAGAAACGAACGAGTTAGTTTCATATCTATGCGAAACCCATGATTTAGCTTCAAATCAATGCGATGTAGAAGGATTAGCTTCAAATCCATGATTAACAAATGATTTAGCTTCGAATACTTGCGATATGAATGATATAGCTTCAAATGCAGGCGAAACAAACGTGTTAGCTTCTAATCCATGCGAAACTCGTGATTTAGCTTCAAATCAATGCGATGTAGAAGGTTTACCTTCAAATCCATGCTTAACAAATGATTTAGCTTCAAATACTTGCGATATAAATGATATAGCTTCAAATGCAGGCGAAACAAACGTGTTAGCTTCTAATCCATGCGAAACTCATGATTTAGCTTCAAATCAATGCGATGTAGAAGGTTCACCTTCAAATCCATGCGCAACAAATGATTTAGCTTCAAACAGTTGGGATATAAGTGATATAGCTTGAAATGCAGACGATCAAACGAGTTAGATTCAAAATCCATGCGATAAACTTGATTTAGCTTCAAATCAATGCGAAGTAGAAGGATGAGCTTCAAATCCATGCAACACAAATGATTTAGCTTCAAATACTTGCGACATAAATGATATTGCTTCAAATGCAGGCGAAACAAACGAGTTAGATTCTAACCCATGCGAAACTCATGATTTAGCTTCAAATCAATGCGATGTGGAAGGTTTACCTTCAAATCAATGCTTAACAAATGATTTAGCTTCAAACACTTGGGATATAAGTGAAAAAGCTTCAAATGCAGACGATCAAACGAGTTAGCTTCAAAATCCATGCGATAAACTTGATTTAGCTTCAAATCAATGCAAAGTAGAAGGCTTAGCTTCAAATCCATGCGAAACAAATGATTTAGGTTCAGATACTTGCGGTATAAATGATACAGCTTCAAATGCAGACGAAACAAACGAGATAGCTTCATATCTATGCGAAACACATGATTTAGCTTCAAATCAATGCGATGTAGAAGGTATACCTTCAAATCCATGCTTAACAAATGATTTAGCTTCAAATATTTGCGATATAAATGATATAGCTTCAAATGCAGGCGAAACAAACGTGTTAGCTTCTAATCCATGCGAAACTCATGATTTAGCTTCAAATCAATGCGATGTGGAAGGTTTACCTTCAAATCCATGCTTAACAAATAATTTAGCTTCAAACACTTGGGATATAACTGATATAGCTTCAAATGCAGACGATCAAACGAGTTAGCTACATAATCCACGCGATAAATTTGATTTAGATTCAAATCAATGCGAAGTAGAAGGATGAGCTTCAAATCCATGCAACACAAATGATTTAGCTTCAAATACTAGCGATATAAATGATATAGCTTCAAATGCAGGCGAAACAAACGAGTTAGCTTCTAATCCATGCGAAACTCATGATTTAGCTTAAAATCAATGCGATGTAGAAGGTTCACCTTCAAATCCATGCGCAACAAATGATTAAGCTTCAAACACTTGGGATATAAGTGATATAGCTTGAAATGCAGACGATCAAACGAGTTAGATTCAAAATCCATGCGATAAACTTGATTTAGCTTCAAATCAATGCGAAGTAGAAGGATTAGCTTCAAATCCGTGGAACACAAATGATTTAGGTTCAAATACTTGCGATATAAATGATATAGCTTCAAATGCAGGCGAAACAAACTAGTTAGCTTCTAATCCATGCGAAACTCATGATTTAGCTTCAAATCAATGCGATGTAGAAGGTTTACCTTCAAATCCATGCTTAACAAATGATTTCGCTTCAAATATTTGCGATATAAATGATAAAGCTTCAAATGCAGGCGAAACAAACGTGTTAGCTTCTGATCCATGCGAAACTCATGATTTAGCTTCAAATCAATGCGATGTAGGAGGTTTACCTTCAAATCCATGCTTAACAAATAATTTAGCTTCAAACACTTGGGATATAAGTGATATAGCTTCAAATGCAGACGATCAAACGAGTTAGCTTCAAAATCCATGCGATAAACTTGATTTAGCTTCAAATCAATGCGAAGTAGAAGGATGAATTTCAAATCCATGCGAAACAAATGATTTAGCTTCAAATACTTGCGACATAAATGATATTGCTTCAAATGCAGGCGAAACAAACGAGTTAGCTTCTAATCCATGCGAAACTCATGATTTAGCTTCAAATCAATGCGATGTGGAAGGTTTACCTTCAAATCAATGCTTAACAAATCATTTGGCTTCAAACACTTCGGATATAAGTGAAAAAGCTTCAAATGCAGACGATCAAACGAGTTAGCTTCAAAATCCATGCGATAAACTTGATTTAGCTTCAAATCAATGCAAAGTAGAAGGCTTAGCTTCAAATCCATGCGAAACAAATGATTTAGGTCCAGATACTTGCGGTATAAGTGATACAGCTTCAAATGCAGACGAAACAAACGAGTTAGTTTCATATCTATGCGAAACCCATGATTTAGCTTCAAATCAATGCGATGTAGAAGGATTAGCTTCAAATCCATGATTAACAAATGATTTAGCTTCGAATACTTGCGATATGAATGATATAGCTTCAAATGCAGGCGAAACAAACGTGTTAGCTTCTAATCCATGCGAAACTCGTGATTTAGCTTCAAATCAATGCGATGTAGAAGGTTTACCTTCAAATCTATGCGTAACAAATGATTTAGCTTCAAACACTTGGGATATAAGTGAAAAAGCTTCAAATGCAGACGATCAAACGAGTTAGCTTCAAAATCCATGCGATAAACTTGATTTAGCTTCAAATCAATGCAAAGTAGAAGGCTTAGCTTCTAATCCATGCGAAACAAATGATTTAGGTTCAGATACTTGCGGTATAAATGATACAGCTTCAAATGCAGACGAAACAAACGAGATAGCTTCATATCTATGCGAAACACATGATTTAACTTCAAATCAATGCGAAGTAGAAGGATTAGCTTCAAATCCGTGGAACACAAATGTTTTAGCTTCAAATACTTGCGATATAAATGATATAGCTTCAAATGCAGGCGAAACAAACTAGTTAGCTGCTAATCCATGCGAAACTCATGATTTAGCTTCGAATCAATGCGATGTAGAAGGTTTACCTTCAAATCCATGCAACACAAATGATTTAGCTTCAAATACTTGCGACATAAACGATATAGCTTCAAATGCAGGCGAAACAAACGAGTTAGCTACTAATCCATGCGAAACTCATGATTTAGCTTCAAATCAATGCGATGTGGAAAGTTTACCTTCAAATCAATGCTTAACAAATGATTTAGCTTCAAACACTTGGGATATAAGTGAAAAAGCTTCAAATGCAGACGATCAAACGAGTTAGCTTCAAAATCCATGCGATAAACTTGATTTAGCTTCAAATCAATGCAAAGTAGAAGGCTTAGCTTCAAATCCATGCGAAACAAATGATTTAGCTTCAAATACTTGCGATATAATTGATATAGCTTCAAATGCAGGCGAAACAAACGTGTTAGCTTCTAATCCATGCGAAACTCATGATTTAGCTTCAAATCAATGCGATGTAGAAGGTTTACCTTCAAATCCATGCTTAAAAAATGATTTAGCTTCAAACACTTGGGACATACGTGATATGGCATCAAATGCAGACGATCAAACGAGTTAGATTCAAAATCCATGCGATAAACTTGATTTAGCTTCAAATCAATGTGAAGTAGAAGGATTAGCTTCAAATCCGTGCAACACAAATGTTTTAGCTTCAAATACTTGCGATATAAATGATATAGCTTCAAATGCAGGCGAAACAAACTAGTTAGCTTCTAATCCATGCGAAACTCATGATTTAGCTTCAAATCAATGCGATGTAGAAGGTTTACCTTCAAATCCATGCTTAACAAATGATTTCGCTTCAAATATTTGCGATATAAATGATATAGCTTCAAATGCAGGCGAAACAAACGTGTTAGCTTCTAATCCATGCGAAACTCATGATTTAGCTTCAAATCAATGCGATGTAGAAGGTTTACCTTCAAATCCATGCTTAAAAAATGATTTAGCTTCAAACACTTGGGATATAAGTGATATGGCATCAAATGCAGACGATCAAACGAGTTAGCTTCAAAATCCATGCGATAAACTTGATTTAGCTTCAAATCAATGCGAAGTAGAAGGATGAGCTTCAAATCCATGCAACACAAATGATTTAGCTTCAAATACTTGCGATATAAATGATATAGCTTCAAATGCGGGCGAAACAATCGAGTTAGCTTCTAATCCATGCGAAACTCATGATTTAGCTTCAAATCAATGCGATGTAGAAGGTTGACCTTCAAATCCATGCGCAACAAATGATTTAGCTTCAAACACTTGTGATATATGTGATATAGCTTCAAATGCAGACGATCAAACGAGTTAGCTTCAAAATCCATGCGATAAACTTGATTTAGCTTCAAATCAATGCAAAGTAGAAGGCTTAGCTTCAAATCCATGCGAAACAAATGATTTAGGTCCAGATACTTGCGGTATAAGTGATACAGCTTCAAATGCAGACGAAACAAACGAGTTAGCTTCATATCTATGCGAAACCCATGATTTAGCTTCAAATCAATGCGATGTAGAAGGTTTACCTTCAAATCCATGCTTAACAAATGATTTAGCTTCGAATACTTGCGATATGAATGATATAGCTTCAAATGCAGGCGAAACGAACGTGTTAGCTTCTAATCCATGCGAAACTCATGATTTAGCTTCAAATCAATGCGATGTAGAAGGTTTACCTTCAAATCCATGCTTAAAAAATGATTTAGCTTCAAACACTTGGGATATAAGTGATATGGCATCAAATGCAGACGATCAAACGAGTTAGCTTCAAAATCCATTCGATAAACTTGATTTAGCTTCAAATCAATGCGAAGTAGAAGGATGAGCTTCAAATCCATGCAACACAAATGATTTAGCTTCAAATACTAGCGATATAAATGATATAGCTTCAAATGCGGGCGAAACAATCGAGTTAGCTTCTAATCCATGCGAAACTCATGATTTAGCTTCAAATTAATGCGATGTAAAGGTTGACCTTCAAATCAATGCTTAACAAATGATTTAGCTTCAAACACTTGGGATATAAGTGAAAAAGCTTCAAATGCAGACGATCAAACGAGTTAGCTTCAAAATCCATGCGATAAACTTGATTTAGCTTCAAATCAATGCAAAGTAGAAGGCTTAGCTTCAAATCCATGCGAAACAAATGATTTAGGTTCAGATACTTGCGGTATAAATGATACAGCTTCAAATGCAGACGAAACAAACGAGATAGCTTCATATCTATGCGAAACGCATGATTTAGCTTCAAATCAATGCGAAGTAGAAGGTTTACCTTCAAATCCATGCTTAACAAATGATTTAGCTTCAAATACTTGCGATATAAATGATATAGCTTCAAATGCGGGCGAAACAATCGAGTTAGCTTCTAATCCATGCGAAACTCATGATTTAGCTTCAAATCAATGCGATGTAGAAGGTTGACCTTCAAATCCATGCGCAACAAATGATTTAGCTTCAAACACTTGTGATATATGTGATATAGCTTCAAATGCAGACGATCAAACGAGTTAGCTTCAAAATCCATGCGATAAACTTGATTTAGCTTCAAATCAATGCAAAGTAGAAGGCTTAGCTTCAAATCCATGCGAAACAAATGATTTAGGTCCAGATACTTGCGGTATAAGTGATACAGCTTCAAATGCAGACGAAACAAACGAGTTAGCTTCATATCTATGCGAAACCCATGATTTAGCTTCAAATCAATGCGATGTAGAAGGTTTACCTTCAAATCCATGCTTAACAAATGATTTAGCTTCGAATACTTGCGATATGAATGATATAGCTTCAAATGCAGGCGAAACGAACGTGTTAGCTTCTAACCCATGCGAAACTCATGATTTAGCTTCAAATCAATGCGATGTGGAAGGTTTACCTTCAAATCAATGCTTAACAAATGATTTAGCTTCAAACACTTGGGATATAAGTGAAAAAGCTTCAAATGCAGACGATCAAACGAGTTAGCTTCAAAATCCATGCGATAAACTTGATTTAGCTTCAAATCAATGCAAAGTAGAAGGCTTAGCTTCAAATCCATGCGAAACAAATGATTTAGGTTCAGATACTTGCGGTATAAATGATACAGCTTCAAATGCAGACGAAACAAACGAGATAGCTTCATATCTATGCGAAACACATGATTTAGCTTCAAATCAATGCGATGTAGAAGGTATACCTTCAAATCCATGCTTAACAAATGATTTAGCTTCAAATATTTGCGATATAAATGATATAGCTTCAAATGCAGGCGAAACAAACGTGTTAGCTTCTAATCCATGCGAAACTCATGATTTAGCTTCAAATCAATGCGATGTGGAAGGTTTACCTTCAAATCCATGCTTAACAAATAATTTAGCTTCAAACACTTGGGATATAACTGATATAGCTTCAAATGCAGACGATCAAACGAGTTAGCTACATAATCCACGCGATAAATTTGATTTAGATTCAAATCAATGCGAAGTAGAAGGATGAGCTTCAAATCCATGCAACACAAATGATTTAGCTTCAAATACTAGCGATATAAATGATATAGCTTCAAATGCAGGCGAAACAAACGAGTTAGCTTCTAATCCATGCGAAACTCATGATTTAGCTTAAAATCAATGCGATGTAGAAGGTTCACCTTCAAATCCATGCGCAACAAATGATTAAGCTTCAAACACTTGGGATATAAGTGATATAGCTTGAAATGCAGACGATCAAACGAGTTAGATTCAAAATCCATGCGATAAACTTGATTTAGCTTCAAATCAATGCGAAGTAGAAGGATTAGCTTCAAATCCGTGGAACACAAATGATTTAGGTTCAAATACTTGCGATATAAATGATATAGCTTCAAATGCAGGCGAAACAAACTAGTTAGCTTCTAATCCATGCGAAACTCATGATTTAGCTTCAAATCAATGCGATGTAGAAGGTTTACCTTCAAATCCATGCTTAACAAATGATTTCGCTTCAAATATTTGCGATATAAATGATAAAGCTTCAAATGCAGGCGAAACAAACGTGTTAGCTTCTGATCCATGCGAAACTCATGATTTAGCTTCAAATCAATGCGATGTAGGAGGTTTACCTTCAAATCCATGCTTAACAAATAATTTAGCTTCAAACACTTGGGATATAAGTGATATAGCTTCAAATGCAGACGATCAAACGAGTTAGCTTCAAAATCCATGCGATAAACTTGATTTAGCTTCAAATCAATGCGAAGTAGAAGGATGAATTTCAAATCCATGCGAAACAAATGATTTAGCTTCAAATACTTGCGACATAAATGATATTGCTTCAAATGCAGGCGAAACAAACGAGTTAGCTTCTAATCCATGCGAAACTCATGATTTAGCTTCAAATCAATGCGATGTGGAAGGTTTACCTTCAAATCAATGCTTAACAAATCATTTGGCTTCAAACACTTCGGATATAAGTGAAAAAGCTTCAAATGCAGACGATCAAACGAGTTAGCTTCAAAATCCATGCGATAAACTTGATTTAGCTTCAAATCAATGCAAAGTAGAAGGCTTAGCTTCAAATCCATGCGAAACAAATGATTTAGGTCCAGATACTTGCGGTATAAGTGATACAGCTTCAAATGCAGACGAAACAAACGAGTTAGTTTCATATCTATGCGAAACCCATGATTTAGCTTCAAATGAATGCGATGTAGAAGGATTAGCTTCAAATCCATGATTAACAAATGATTTAGCTTCGAATACTTGCGATATGAATGATATAGCTTCAAATGCAGGCGAAACAAACGTGTTAGCTTCTAATCCATGCGAAACTCGTGATTTAGCTTCAAATCAATGCGATGTAGAAGGTTTACCTTCAAATCTATGCGTAACAAATGATTTAGCTTCAAACACTTGGGATATAAGTGAAAAAGCTTCAAATGCAGACGATCAAACGAGTTAGCTTCAAAATCCATGCGATAAACTTGATTTAGCTTCAAATCAATGCAAAGTAGAAGGCTTAGCTTCTAATCCATGCGAAACAAATGATTTAGGTTCAGATACTTGCGGTATAAATGATACAGCTTCAAATGCAGACGAAACAAACGAGATAGCTTCATATCTATGCGAAACACATGATTTAGCTTCAAATCAATGCGAAGTAGAAGGATTAGCTTCAAATCCGTGGAACACAAATGTTTTAGCTTCAAATACTTGCGATATAAATGATATAGCTTCAAATGCAGGCGAAACAAACTAGTTAGCTGCTAATCCATGCGAAACTCATGATTTAGCTTCGAATCAATGCGATGTAGAAGGTTTACCTTCAAATCCATGCAACACAAATGATTTAGCTTCAAATACTTGCGACATAAACGATATAGCTTCAAATGCAGGCGAAACAAACGAGTTAGCTACTAATCCATGCGAAACTCATGATTTAGCTTCAAATCAATGCGATGTGGAAAGTTTACCTTCAAATCAATGCTTAACAAATGATTTAGCTTCAAACACTTGGGATATAAGTGAAAAAGCTTCAAATGCAGACGATCAAACGAGTTAGCTTCAAAATCCATGCGATAAACTTGATTTAGCTTCAAATCAATGCAAAGTAGAAGGCTTAGCTTCAAATCCATGCGAAACAAATGATTTAGCTTCAAATACTTGCGATATAATTGATATAGCTTCAAATGCAGGCGAAACAAACGTGTTAGCTTCTAATCCATGCGAAACTCATGATTTAGCTTCAAATCAATGCGATGTAGAAGGTTTACCTTCAAATCCATGCTTAAAAAATGATTTAGCTTCAAACACTTGGGACATACGTGATATGGCATCAAATGCAGACGATCAAACGAGTTAGATTCAAAATCCATGCGATAAACTTGATTTAGCTTCAAATCAATGTGAAGTAGAAGGATTAGCTTCAAATCCGTGCAACACAAATGTTTTAGCTTCAAATACTTGCGATATAAATGATATAGCTTCAAATGCAGGCGAAACAAACTAGTTAGCTTCTAATCCATGCGAAACTCATGATTTAGCTTCAAATCAATGCGATGTAGAAGGTTTACCTTCAAATCCATGCTTAACAAATGATTTCGCTTCAAATATTTGCGATATAAATGATATAGCTTCAAATGCAGGCGAAACAAACGTGTTAGCTTCTAATCCATGCGAAACTCATGATTTAGCTTCAAATCAATGCGATGTAGAAGGTTTACCTTCAAATCCATGCTTAAAAAATGATTTAGCTTCAAACACTTGGGATATAAGTGATATGGCATCAAATGCAGACGATCAAACGAGTTAGCTTCAAAATCCATGCGATAAACTTGATTTAGCTTCAAATCAATGCGAAGTAGAAGGATGAGCTTCAAATCCATGCAACACAAATGATTTAGCTTCAAATACTTGCGATATAAATGATATAGCTTCAAATGCGGGCGAAACAATCGAGTTAGCTTCTAATCCATGCGAAACTCATGATTTAGCTTCAAATCAATGCGATGTAGAAGGTTGACCTTCAAATCCATGCGCAACAAATGATTTAGCTTCAAACACTTGTGATATATGTGATATAGCTTCAAATGCAGACGATCAAACGAGTTAGCTTCAAAATCCATGCGATAAACTTGATTTAGCTTCAAATCAATGCAAAGTAGAAGGCTTAGCTTCAAATCCATGCGAAACAAATGATTTAGGTCCAGATACTTGCGGTATAAGTGATACAGCTTCAAATGCAGACGAAACAAACGAGTTAGCTTCATATCTATGCGAAACCCATGATTTAGCTTCAAATCAATGCGATGTAGAAGGTTTACCTTCAAATCCATGCTTAACAAATGATTTAGCTTCGAATACTTGCGATATGAATGATATAGCTTCAAATGCAGGCGAAACGAACGTGTTAGCTTCTAATCCATGCGAAACTCATGATTTAGCTTCAAATCAATGCGATGTAGAAGGTTTACCTTCAAATCCATGCTTAAAAAATGATTTAGCTTCAAACACTTGGGATATAAGTGATATGGCATCAAATGCAGACGATCAAACGAGTTAGCTTCAAAATCCATTCGATAAACTTGATTTAGCTTCAAATCAATGCGAAGTAGAAGGATGAGCTTCAAATCCATGCAACACAAATGATTTAGCTTCAAATACTAGCGATATAAATGATATAGCTTCAAATGCGGGCGAAACAATCGAGTTAGCTTCTAATCCATGCGAAACTCATGATTTAGCTTCAAATTAATGCGATGTAAAGGTTGACCTTCAAATCAATGCTTAACAAATGATTTAGCTTCAAACACTTGGGATATAAGTGAAAAAGCTTCAAATGCAGACGATCAAACGAGTTAGCTTCAAAATCCATGCGATAAACTTGATTTAGCTTCAAATCAATGCAAAGTAGAAGGCTTAGCTTCAAATCCATGCGAAACAAATGATTTAGGTTCAGATACTTGCGGTATAAATGATACAGCTTCAAATGCAGACGAAACAAACGAGATAGCTTCATATCTATGCGAAACGCATGATTTAGCTTCAAATCAATGCGAAGTAGAAGGTTTACCTTCAAATCCATGCTTAACAAATGATTTAGCTTCGAATACTTGCGATATGAATGATATAGCTTCAAATGCAGGCGAAACAAACGTGTTAGCTTCTAATCCATGCGAAACTCATGATTTAGCTTCAAATCAATGCGATGTAGAAGGTTTACCTTCAAATCCATGCTTAACAAATGATTTAGCTTCAAACACTTGGGATATAAGTGATATAGCTTCAAATGCAGACGATCAAACGAGTTAGCTTCAAAATCCATGCGATAAACTTGATTTAGCTTCAAATCATTGCGAAGTAGGAGGCTTAGCTTCAAATCCATGCGAAACAAATGATTTAGGTTCAGATACTTGCGGTATAAATGATACAGCTTCATATTCAGACGAAGCAAACGAGTTAGCTTCATATCTATGCGAAACACATGATTTAGCTTCAAATCAATGCGAAGTAGAAGGATGAGCTTCAAATCCATGCAACACAAATGATTTAGCTTCAAATACTTGCGATATAAATGATATAGCTTCAAATGCGGGCGAAACAATCGAGTTAGCTTCTAATCCATGCGAAACTCATGATTTAGCTTCAAATCAATGCGATGTAGATGGTTGACCTTCAAATCCATGCGCAACAAATGATTTAGCTTCAAACACTTGTGATATATGTGATATAGCTTCAAATGCAGACGATCAAACGAGTTAGCTTCAAAATCCATGCGATAAACTTGATTTAGCTTCAAATCAATGCGAAGTAGAAGGCTTAGCTTCCAATCCATGCGAAACAAATGATTTAGGTCCAGATACTTGCGGTATAAGTGATACAGCTTCAAATGCAGACGAAACAAACGAGTTAGTTTCATATCTATGCGAAACCCATGATTTATATTCAAATCAATACGATGTAGAAGGATTAGCTTCAAATCCATGATTAACAAATGATATAGCTTCGAATACTTGCGATATGAACGATATAGCTTCAAATGCAGGCGAAACAAACGTGTTAGCTTCTAATCCATGCGACACTCATGATTTAGCTTCAAATCAATGCGATGTAGAAGGTTTACCTTCAAATCCACGCTTAACAAATGATTTAGCTTCAAACACTTGGGATATAAGTGATATAGCTTCAAATGCAGACGATCAAACGAGTTAGCTTCAAAATCCATGCGATAAACTTGATTTAGCTTCAAATCAATGCGAAGTAGAAGGCTTAGCTTCAAATCCATGCGAAACAAATGATTTAGGTTCAGATACTTGCGGTATAAATGATACAGCTTCAAATTCAGACGAAGCAAACGAGTTAGCTTCATATCTATGCGGAACACATGATTTAGCTTCAAATCAATGCGATGTAGAAGGTTTACCTTCAAATCCATGCTTAACAAATGATTTAGCTTCAAATACTTGCGATATAAATGATATAGCTTCAAATGCAGGCGAAGCAAACGTGTTAGCTTCTAATCCATGCGAAACTCATGATTTAGCTTCAAATCAATGCGATGTAGAAGGTTTACCTTCAAATCCATGCTTAAAAAATGATTTAGGTTCAAACACTTGGGATATAAGTGAAAAAGCTTCAAATGCAGACGATCAAACGAGTTAGCTTCAAAATCCATGCGAAACTCATGATTTAGCTTCAAATCAATGCGATGTAGAAGGTTTACCTTCAAATCCATGCTTAACAAATGATTTCGCTTCAAATATTTGCGATATAAATGATATAGCTTCAAATGCAGGCGAAACAAACGAGTTAGCTTCTATTCCATGCGAAACTCATGATTTAGCTTCAAATCAATGCGATGTGGGAGGTTTACCTTCAAATCCATGCTTAACAAATAATTTAGCTTCAAACACTTGGGATATAAGAGATATAGCTTCAAATGCAGACGATCAAACGAGTTAGCTTCAAAATCCATCCGATAAACTTGATTTAGCTTCAAATCAATGCGAAGTAGAAGGATGAGCTTCAAATCCATGCAACACAAATGATTTAGCTTCAAATACTTGCGACATAAATGATATAGCTTCAAATGCAGGCGAAACATACGAGTTAGCTTCTAATCCATGCGAAACTCATGATTTAGCTTCAAATCAATGCGATGTGGAAGGTTTACCTTCAAATCAATGCTTAACAAATGATTTAGCTTCAAACACTTGGGATATAAGTGAAAAAGCTTCAAATGCAGACGATCAAACGAGTTAGCTTCAAAATCCATGCGATAAAGTTGATTTAGCTTCAAATCAATGCAAAGTAGAAGGCTTAGCTTCAAATCCATGCGAAACAAATGATTTAGGTCCAGATACTTGCGGTATAAGTGATACAGCTTCAAATGCGGGCGAAACAATCGAGTTAGCTTCTAATCCATGCGAAACTCATGATTTAGCTTCAAATTAATGCGATGTAAAGGTTGACCTTGAAATCCATGCGCAACAAATGATTTAGCTTCAAACACTTGTGATATATGTGATATAGCTTCAAATGCAGGCGATCAAACGAGTTAGCTTCAAAATCCATGCGATAAACTTGATTTAGCTTCAAATCAATGCGATGTGGAAGGTTTACCTTCAAATCCATGCTTAACAAATGATTTAGCTTCAAATACTTGCGACATAAATGATATTGCTTCAAATGCATGCGAAACAAACGAGTTAGCTTCTAACCCATGCGAAACTCATGATTTAGCTTCAAATCAATGCGATGTAGAAGGTTTACCTTCAAATCCATGCTTAAAAAATGATTTAGCTTCAAACACTTGGGATATAAGTGATATGGCATCAAATGCAGACGATCAAACGAGTTAGCTTCAAAATCCATGCGATAAACTTGATTTAGCTTCAAATCTATGCGAAGTAGAAGGATGAGCTTCAAATATATGCAACACAAATGATTTAGCTTCAAATACTTGCGATATATATGATATAGCTTCAAATGCGGGCGAAACAATCGAGTTAGCTTCTAATCCATGCGAAACTCATGATTTAGCTTCAAATTAATGCGATGTAAAGGTTGACCTTGAAATCCATGCGCAACAAATGATTTAGCTTCAAACACTTGTGATATATGTGATATAGCTTCAAATGCAGGCGATCAAACGAGTTAGCTTCAAAATCCATGCGATAAACTTGATTTAGCTTCAAATCAATGCGATGTGGAAGGTTTACCTTCAAATCCATGCTTAACAAATGATTTAGCTTCGAATACTTGCGATATGAATGATATAGCTTCAAATGCAGGCGAAACAAACGTGTTAGCTTCTAATCCATGCGAAACTCATGATTTAGCTTCAAATCAATGCGATGTAGAAGGTTTACCTTCAAATCCATGCTTAAAAAATGATTTAGCTTCAAACACTTGGGATATAAGTGATATGGCATCAACTGCAGACGATCAATCGAGTTAGCATCAAAATCCATGCGATAAACTTGATTTAGCTTCAAATCAATGCGAAGTAGAAGGCTTAGCTTCCAATCCATGCGAAACAAATGATTTAGGTCCAGATACTTGCGGTATAAGTGATACAGCTTCAAATGCAGACGAAACAAACGAGTTAGCTTCATATCTATGCGAAACCCATGATTTAGCTTCAAATCAATGCGATGTAGAAGGTTTACCTTCAAATCCATGCTTAACAAATGATTTAGCTTCAAACACTTGTGATATATGTGATATAGCTTCAAATGCAGGCGACCAAACGAGTCAGCTCCAAAATCCATGCGATAAACTTGATTTAGCTTCAAATCAATGCAAAGTAGAATGCTTAGCTTCAAATCCATGCGAAACTCATGATTTAGCTTCAAATCAATGCGATGTAGAAGGTTTACCTTCAAATCCATGCTTAAAAAATGATTTAGCTTCAAACACTTGGGATATAAGTGATATGGCATCAAATGCAGACGATCAAACGAGTTAGATTCAAAATCCATGCGATAAACTTGATTTAGCTTCAAATCAATGCGAAGTAGAAGGATCAGCTTCAAATCCGTGGAACACAAATGATTTAGCTTCAAATACTTGCGATATAAATGATATAGCTTCAAATGCAGGCGAAACAAACTAGTTAGCTTCTAATCCATGCGAAACTCATGATTTAGATTCAAATCAATGCGATGTAGATGGTTTACCTTCAAATCCATGCTTAACAAATGATTTCGCTTCAAATATTTGCGATATAAATGATATAGCTTCAAATGCAGGCGAAACAAACGTGTTAGCTTCTAATCCATGCGAAACTCATGATTTAGCTTCAAATCAATGCGATGTAGGAGGTTTACATTCAAATCCATGCTTAACAAATAATTTAGCTTCAAACACTTGGGATATAAGTGATATAGCTTCAAATGCAGACGATCAAACGAGTTAGCTTCAAAATCCATGCGATAAACTTGATTTAGCTTCAAATCAATGCGAAGTAGAAGGATGAGCTTCAAATCCATGCAACACAAATGATTTAGCTTCAAATACTTGCGACATAAATGATATAGCTTCAAATGCAGGCGAAACAAACGAGTTAGCTTCTAATCCATGCGAAACTCATGATTTAGCTTCAAATCAATGCGATGTAGAAGGTTCACCTTCAAATCCATGCGCAACAAATGATTTAGCTTCAAACAGTTGGGATATAAGTGATATAGCTTGAAATGCAGACGATCAAACGAGTTAGCTTCAAAATCCATGCGATAAACTTGATTTAGCTTCAAATCAATGCGAAGTAGAAGGCTTAGCTTCCAATCCATGCGATACAAATGATTTAGGTCCAGATACTTGCGGTATAAGTGATACAGCTTCAAATGCAGACGAAACAAACGAGTTAGCTTCATATCTATGCGAAACCCATGATTTAGCTTCAAATCAATGCGATGTAGAAGGTTTACCTTCAAATCCATGCTTAACAAATGATTTAGCTTCGAATACTTGCGATATGAATGATATAGCTTCAAATGCAGGCGAAACAAACGTGTTAGCTTCTAATCCATGCAAACTCATGATTTAGCTTCAAATCAATGCGATGTAGAAGGTTTACCTTCAAATCCATGCTTAAAAAATGATTTAGCTTCAAACACTTGGGATATAAGTGATATGGCATCAAATGCAGACGATCAAACGAGTTAGCTTCAAAATCCATGCGATAAACTTGATTTAGCTTCAAATCAATGCGAAGTAGAAGGATGAGCTTCAAATCCATGCAACACAAATGATTTAGCTTCAAATACTTACGATATAAATGATATAGCTTCAAATGCGGGCGAAACAATCGAGTTAGATTCTAATCCATGCGAAACTCATGATTTAGCTTCAAATCAATGCGATGTAGAAGGTTGACCTTCAAATCCATGCGCAACAAATGATTTAGCTTCAAACACTTGTGATATATGTGATATAGCTTCAAATGCAGGCGAACAAACGAGTTAGCTTCAAAATCCATGCGATAAACTTGATTTAGCTTCAAATCAATGCGATGTGGAAGGTTTACCTTCAAATCCATGCTTAACAAATAATTTAGCTTCAAACACTTGGGATATAACTGATATAGCTTCAAATGCAGATGATCAAACGAGTTAGCTACATAATCCACGCGATAAATTTGATTTAGATTCAAATCAATGGGAAGTAGAAGGATGAGCTTCAAATCCATGCAACACAAATGATTTAGCTTCAAATACTAGCGATATAAATGATATAGCTTCAAATGCAGGCGAAACAAACGAGTTAGCTTCTAATCCATGCGAAACTCATGATTTAGCTTCAAATCAATGCGATGTAGAAGGTTCACCTTCAAATCCATGCGCAACAAATGATTAAGCTTCAAACACTTGGGATATAAGTGATATAGCTTGAAATGCAGACGATCAAACGAGTTAGCTTCAAAATCCATGCGATAAAATTGATTTAGCTTCAAATCAATGCGAAGTAGAAGGCTTAGCTTCCAATCCATGCGAAACAAATGATTTAGGTTCAGATACTTGCGGTATAAGTGATACAGCTTCAAATGCAGACGAAACAAACGAGTTAGCTTCATATCTATGCGAAACTCATGATTTAGCTTCAAATCAATGCGATATAGAAGGTTTACCTTCAAATCCATGCTTAACAAATGATTTAGCTTCAAACACTTGGGATATAAGTGATATAGCTTCAAATGCAGACGATCAAACGAGTTAGCTTCAAAATCCATGCGATAAACTTGATTTAGCTTCAAATCAATGCGACGTAGAAGGATTAGCTTCAAATCCGTGGAACACAAATGATTTAGCTTCAAATACTTGCGATATAAATGATACAGCTTCAAATGCAGGCGAAACAAACGTGTTAGCTTCTAATCCATGCGAAACTCATGATTTAGCTGCAAATCAATGCGATGTAGAAGGTTTACCTTCAAATCCATGCTTAACAAATGATTTAGCTTCAAACACTTGGGATATAAGTGATATAGCTTTAAATGCAGACGATCAAACGAGTTAGCTTCATGATCCACGCGATAAATTTGATTTAGCTTCAAATCAATGCGAAGTAGAAGGATGAGCTTCAAATCCATGCAATCCAAAGATTTAGCTTCTAATACTTGCGATATAAATGATATAGCTTCAAATGCAGACGATCAAACGAGTTAGCTTCAAAATCCATGCGATAAATTTGATTTAGCTTCAAATCAATGCGATGTAGAAGGATTACCTTCAAATCAATGCTTAACAAATGATTTAGCTTCAAACACTTGGGATATAAGTGAAAAAGCTTCAAATGCAGACGATCAAACGAGTTAGCTTCAAAATCCATGCGATAAACTTGATTTAGCTTCAAATCAATGCGATGTGGAAGGTTTACCTTCAAATCAATGCTTAACAAATGATTTAGCTTCAAACACTTGGGATATAAGTGAAAAAGCTTCAAATGCAGACGATCAAACGAGTTAGCTTCAAAATCCATGCGATAAACTTGATTTAGCTTCAAATCAATGCAAAGTAGAAGGCTTAGCTTCAAATCCAAGCTTAACAAATGATTTAGATTCACATACTTGCGATATAAATGATATAGCTTCAAATGCAGGCGAAACAAACGAGTTAGCTTCTAATCCATGCGAAACTCATGATTTAGCTTCAAATCAATGCGATGTAGGAGGTTGACATTCAAATCCATGCTTAACAAATAATTTAGCTTCAAACACTTGGGATATAAGTGATATAGCTTCAAATGCAGGCGAAACAAACGTGTTAGCTTCTAATCCATGCGAAACTCATGATTTAGCTTCAAATCAATGCGATGTAGGAGGTTGACATTCAAATCCATGCTTAACAAATAATTTAGCTTCAAACACTTGGGATATAAGTGATATAGCTTCAAATGCAGACGATCAAACGAGTTAGCTTCAAAATCCATGCGATAAACTTGATTTAGCTTCAAATCAATGCGAAGTAGAAGGATGAGCTTCAAATCCATGCAACACAAATGATTTAGCTTCAAATACTTGCGACATAAATGATATAGCTTCAAATGCAGGCGAAACAAACGAGTTAGCTTCTAATCCATGCGAAACTCATGATTTAGCTTCAAATCAATGCGATGTGGAAGGTTTACCTTCAAATCAATGCGATGTAGAAGGTTCAACTTCAAATCCATGCTTAACAAATGATTTAGCTTCAAACACTTGGGATATAAGTGAAAAAGCTTCAAATGCAGACGATCAAACGAGTTAGCTTCAAAATCCATGCGATAAACTTGATTTAGCTTCAAATCAATGCAAAGTAGAAGGCTTAGCTTCAAATCCATGCGAAACAAATGATTTAGGTTCAGATACTTGCGGTATAAATGATACAGCTTCAAATGCAGACGAAACAAACGAGATAGCTTCATATCTATGCGAAACACATGATTTAGCTTCAAATCAATGCGATGTAGAAGGTATACCTTCAAATCCATGCTTAACAAATGATTTAGCTTCAAATACTTGCGATATAAATGATATAGCTTCAAATGCAGGCGAAACAAACGTGTTAGCTTCTAATCCATGCGAAACTCATGATTTAGCTTCAAATCAATGCGATGTAGAAGGTTTACCTTCAAATCCATGCTTAAAAAATGATTTAGCTTCAAACACTTGGGATATAAGTGATATGGCAACTAATGCAGACGATCAAACGAGTTAGATTCAAAATCCATGCGATAAACTTGATTTAGCTTCAAATCAATGCGAAGTAAAAGGATTAGCTTCAAATCCGTGGAACACAAATGATTTAGCTTCAAATACTTGCGATATAAATGATATAGCTTCAAATGCAGGCGAAACAAACTAGTTAGCTTCTAATCCATGCGAAACTCATGATTTAGCTTCAAATCAATGCGATGTAGAAGGTTTACCTTCAAATCCATGCTTAACAAATGATTTCGCTTCAAATATTTGCGATATAAATGATATGGCTTCAAATGCAGGCGAAACAAACGTGTTAGCTTCTGATCCATGCGAAACTCATGATTTAGCTTCAAATCAATGCGATGTAGGAGGTTTACCTTCAAATCCATGCTTAACAAATAATTTAGCTTCAAACACTTGGGATATAAGTGATATAGCTTCAAATGCAGACGATCAAACGAGTTAGCTTCAAAATCCATGCGATAAACTTGATTTAGATTCAAATCAATGCGAAGTAGAAGGATGAGCTTCAAATCCATGCAACACAAATGATTTAGCTTCAAATACTTGCGACATAAATGATATAGCTTCAAATGCAGGCGAAACAAACTAGTTAGCTTCTAATCCATGCGAAACTCATGATTTAGCTTCAAATCAATGCGATGTAGAAGGTTTATCTTCAAATCCATGCTTAAAAAATGATTTAGCTTCAAACACTTGGGATATAAGTGATATGGCATCAAATGCAGACGATCAAACGAGTTAGCTTCAAAATCCATGCGATAAACTTGATTTAGCTTCAAATCAATGCGAAGTAGAAGGATTAGCTTCAAATCCGTGGAACACAAATGATTTAGCTTCAAATTCTTGCGATATAAGTGATATAGCTTCAAATGCAGACGATCAAACGAGTTAGCTTCAAAATCCATGCGATAAACTTGATTTAGATTCAAATCAATGCGAAGTAGAAGGATGAGCTTCAAATCCATGCAACACAAATGATTTAGCTTCAAATACTTGCGACATAAATGATATAGCTTCAAATGCAGGCGAAACAAACTAGTTAGCTTCTAATCCATGCGAAACTCATGATTTAGCTTCAAATCAATGCGATGTAGATGGTTTACCTTCAAATCCATGCTTAACAAATGATTTCGCTTCAAATATTTGCGATATAAATGATATAGCTTCAAATGCAGGCGAAACAAACGAGTTAGCTTCAAAATCCATGCGATAAACTTGATTTAGATTCAAATCAATGCGAAGTAGAAGGATGAGCTTCAAATCCATGCAACACAAATGATTTAGCTTCAAATACTTGCGACATAAATGATATAGCTTCAAATGCAGGCGAAACAAACTAGTTAGCTTCTAATCCATGCGAAACTCATGATTTAGCTTCAAATCAATGCGATGTAGAAGGTTTATCTTCAAATCCATGCTTAAAAAATGATTTAGCTTCAAACACTTGGGATATAAGTGATATGGCATCAAATGCAGACGATCAAACGAGTTAGCTTCAAAATCCATGCGATAAACTTGATTTAGCTTCAAATCAATGCGAAGTAGAAGGATTAGCTTCAAATCCGTGGAACACAAATGATTTAGCTTCAAATTCTTGCGATATAAGTGATATAGCTTCAAATGCAGACGATCAAACGAGTTAGCTTCAAAATCCATGCGATAAACTTGATTTAGATTCAAATCAATGCGAAGTAGAAGGATGAGCTTCAAATCCATGCAACACAAATGATTTAGCTTCAAATACTTGCGACATAAATGATATAGCTTCAAATGCAGGCGAAACAAACTAGTTAGCTTCTAATCCATGCGAAACTCATGATTTAGCTTCAAATCAATGCGATGTAGAAGGTTTACCTTCAAATCCATGCTTAAAAAATGATTTATCTTCAAACACTTGGGATATAAGTGATATGGCATCAAATGCAGACGATCAAACGAGTTAGATTCAAAATCCATGCGATAAACTTGATTTAGCTTCAAATCAATGCGAAGTAGAAGGATCAGCTTCAAATCCGTGGAACACAAATGATTTAGCTTCAAATACTTGCGATATAAATGATATAGCTTCAAATGCAGGCGAAACAAACTAGTTAGCTTCTAGTCCATGCGAAACTCATGATTTAGCTTCAAATCAATGCGATGTAGAAGGTATACCTTCAAATCCATGCTTAACAAATGATTTCGCTTCAAATATTTGCGATATAAATGATATAGCTTCAAATGCAGGCGAAACAAACGTGTTAGCTTCTAATCCATGCGAAACTCATGATTTAGCTTCAAATCAATGCGATGTAGGAGGTTGACATTCAAATCCATGCTTAACAAATAATTTAGCTTCAAACACTTGGGATATAAGTGATATAGCTTCAAATGCAGACGATCAAACGAGTTAGCTTCAAAATCCATGCGATAAACTTGATTTAGCTTCAAATCAATGCGAAGTAGAAGGATGAGCTTCAAATCCATGCAACACAAATGATTTAGCTTCAAATACTTGCGACATAAATGATATAGCTTCAAATGCAGACGAAACAAACGAGATAGCTTCATATCTATGCGAAACACATGATTTAGCTTCAAATCAATGCGATGTAGAAGGTATACCTTCAAATCCATGCTTAACAAATGATTTAGCTTCAAATACTTGCGATATAAATGATATAGCTTCAAATGCAGGCGAAACAAACGTGTTAGCTTCTAATCCATGCGAAACTCATGATTTAGCTTCAAATCAATGCGATGTAGAAGGTTTACCTTCAAATCCATGCTTAAAAAATGATTTAGCTTCAAACACTTGGGATATAAGTGATATGGCAACAAATGCAGACGATCAAACGAGTTAGATTCAAAATCCATGCGATAAACTTGATTTAGCTTCAAATCAATGCGAAGTAAAAGGATTAGCTTCAAATCCGTGGAACACAAATGATTTAGCTTCAAATACTTGCGATATAAATGATATAGCTTCAAATGCAGGCGAAACAAACTAGTTAGCTTCTAATCCATGCGAAACTCATGATTTAGCTTCAAATCAATGCGATGTAGAAGGTTTACCTTCAAATCCATGCTTAACAAATGATTTCGCTTCAAATATTTGCGATATAAATGATATGGCTTCAAATGCAGGCGAAACAAACGTGTTAGCTTCTGATCCATGCGAAACTCATGATTTAGCTTCAAATCAATGCGATGTAGGAGGTTTACCTTCAAATCCATGCTTAACAAATAATTTAGCTTCAAACACTTGGGATATAAGTGATATAGCTTCAAATGCAGACGATCAAACGAGTTAGCTTCAAAATCCATGCGATAAACTTGATTTAGATTCAAATCAATGCGAAGTAGAAGGATGAGCTTCAAATCCATGCAACACAAATGATTTAGCTTCAAATACTTGCGACATAAATGATATAGCTTCAAATGCAGGCGAAACAAACTAGTTAGCTTCTAATCCATGCGAAACTCATGATTTAGCTTCAAATCAATGCGATGTAGAAGGTTTATCTTCAAATCCATGCTTAACAAATGATTTAGCTTCAAACACTTGGGATATAAGTGATATGGCATCAAATGCAGACGATCAAACGAGTTAGCTTCAAAATCCATGCGATAAACTTGATTTAGCTTCAAATCAATGCGAAGTAGAAGGATGAGCTTCAAATCCATGCAACACAAATGATTTAGCTTCAAATACTTGCGACATAAATGATATAGCTTCAAATGCAGGCGAAACAAACGAGTTAGCTTCTAATCCATGCGAAACTCATGATTTAGCTTCAAATCAATGCGATGTGGAAGGTTTACCTTCAAATCAATGCGATGTAGAAGGTTCAACTTCAAATCCATGCGCAACAAATGATTTAGCTTCAAACAGTTGGGATATAAATGATATAGCTTGAAATGCAGACGATCAAACGAGTTAGCTTTAAAATCCATGCGATAAACTTGATTTAGCTTCAAATCAATGCGAAGTAGAAGGCTTAGCTTCCAATCCATGCGAAACAAATGATTTAGGTCCAGATAGTTGCGGTATAAGTGATATAGCTTCAAATGCAGACGAAACAAACGAGTTAGCTTCATATCTATGCGAAACCCATGATTTAGCTTCAAATCAATGCGATGTAGAAGGTTTACCTTCAAATCCATGCTTAACAAATGATTTAGCTTCAAATACTTGCGATATAAATGATATAGCTTCAAATGCAGGCGAAACAAACGTGTTAGCTTCTAATCCATGCGAAACTCATGATTTAGCTTCAAATCAATGCGATGTAGAAGGTTTACCTTCAAATCCATGCTTAAAAATTGATTTAGATTCAAACACTTGGGATATAAGTGATATGGCAACAAATGCAGACGATCAAACGAGTTAGATTCAAAATCCATGCGATAAACTTGATTTAGCTTCAAATCAATGCGAAGTAGAAGGATTAGCTTCAAATCCGTGGAACACAAATGATTTAGCTTCAAATACTTGCGATATAAATGATATAGCTTCAAATGCAGGCGAAACAAACTAGTTAGCTTCTAATCCATGCGAAACTCATGATTTAGCTTCAAATCAATGCGATGTAGAAGGTTTACCTTCAAATCCATGCTTAACAAATGATTTCGCTTCAAATATTTGCGATATAAATGATATGGCTTCAAATGCAGGCGAAACAAACGTGTTAGCTTCTGATCCATGCGAAACTCATGATTTAGCTTCAAATCAATGCGATGTAGGAGGTTTACCTTCAAATCCATGCTTAACAAATAATTTAGCTTCAAACACTTGGGATATAAGTGATATAGCTTCAAATGCAGACGATCAAACGAGTTAGCTTCAAAATCCATGCGATAAACTTGATTTAGATTCAAATCAATGCAAAGTAGAAGGCTTAGCTTCAAATCCATGCGAAACAAATGATTTAGGTTCAGATACTTGCGGTATAAATGATACAGCTTCAAATGCAGACGAAACAAACGAGATAGCTTCATATCTATGCGAAACACATGATTTAGCTTCAAATCAATGCGATGTAGAAGGTATACCTTCAAATCCATGCTTAAAAAATGATTTAGCTTCAAATACTTGCGATATAAATGATATAGCTTCAAATGCAGGCGACACAAACGTGTTAGCTTCTAATCCATGCGAAACTCATGATTTAGCTTCAAATCAATGCGATGTAGAAGGTTTACCTTCAAATCCATGCTTAACAAATGATTTCGCTTCAAATATTTGCGATATAAATGATATAGCTTCAAATGCAGGCGAAACAAACCTGTTAGCTTCTAATCCATGCGAAACTCATGATTTAGCTTCAAATCAATGCGATGTAGGAGGTTTACATTCAAATCCGTGCTTAACAAATAATTTAGCTTCAAACACTTGGGATATAAGTGATATAGCTTCAAATGCAGACGATCAAACGAGTTAGCTTCAAAATCCATGCGATAAACTTAATTTAGCTTCAAATCAATGCGAAGTAGAAGGATGAGCTTCAAATCCATGCAACACAAATGATTTAGCTTCAAATACTTGCGACATAAATGATATAGCTTCAAATGCAGGCGAAACAAACGAGTTAGCTTCTAATACATGCGAAACTCATGATTTAGCTTCAAATCAATGCGATGTAGGAGGTTTACCTTCAAATCCATGCTTAACAAATAATTTAGCTTCAAACACTTGGGATATAAGTGATATAGCTTCAAATGCAGACGATCAAACGAGTTAGCTTCAAAATCCATGCGATAAACTTGATTTAGATTCAAATCAATGCGAAGTAGAAGGGTGAGCTTCAAATCCATGCAACACAAATGATTTAGCTTCAAATACTTGCGACATAAATGATATAGCTTCAAATGCAGGCGAAACAAACTAGTTAGCTTCTAATCCATGCGAAACTCATGATTTAGCTTCAAATCAATGCGATGTAGATGGTTTACCTTCAAATCCATGCTTAACAAATGATTTCGCTTCAAATATTTGCGATATAAATGATATAGCTTCAAATGCAGGCGAAACAAACGAGATAGCTTCATATCTATGCGAAACACATGATTTAGCTTCAAATCAATGCGATGTAGAAGGTATACCTTCAAATCCATGCTTAACAAATGATTTAGCTTCAAATACTTGCGATATAAATGATATAGCTTCAAATGCAGGCGAAACAAACGTGTTAGCTTCTAATCCATGCGAAACTCATGATTTAGCTTCAAATCGATGCGATGTAGAAGGTTTACCTTCAATTCCATGCTTAAAAAATGATTTATCTTCAAACACTTGGGATATAAGTGATATGGCATCAAATGCAGACGATCAAACGAGTTAGATTCAAAATCCATGCGATAAACTTGATTTAGCTTCAAATCAATGCGAAGTAGAAGGATCAGCTTCAAATCCGTGGAACACAAATGATTTAGCTTCAAATACTTGCGATATAAATGATATAGCTTCAAATGCAGGCGAAACAAACTAGTTAGCTTCTAGTCCATGCGAAACTCATGATTTAGCTTCAAATCAATGCGATGTAGAAGGTTTACCTTCAAATCCATGCTTAACAAATGATTTCGCTTCAAATATTTGCGATATAAATGATATAGCTTCAAATGCAGGCGAAACAAACGTGTTAGCTTCTAATCCATGCGAAACTCATGATTTAGCTTCAAATCAATGCGATGTAGGAGGTTGACATTCAAATCCATGCTTAACAAATAATTTAGCTTCAAACACTTGGGATATAAGTGATATAGCTTCAAATGCAGACGATCAAACGAGTTAGCTTCAAAATCCATGCGATAAACTTGATTTAGCTTCAAATCAATGCGAAGTAGAAGGATGAGCTTCAAATCCATGCAACACAAATGATTTAGCTTCAAATACTTGCGACATAAATGATATAGCTTCAAATGCAGGCGAAACAAACGAGTTAGCTTCTAATCCATGCGAAACTCATGATTTAGCTTCAAATCAATGCGATGTGGAAGGTTTACCTTCAAATCAATGCGATGTAGAAGGTTCAACTTCAAATCCATGCGCAACAAATGATTTAGCTTCAAACAGTTGGGATATAAATGATATAGCTTGAAATGCAGACGATCAAACGAGTTAGCTTCAAAATCCATGCGATAAACTTGATTTAGCTTCAAATCAATGCGAAGTAGAAGGCTTAGCTTCCAATCCATGCGAAACAAATGATTTAGGTCCAGATAGTTGCGGTATAAGTGATATAGCTTCAAATGCAGACGAAACAAACGAGTTAGCTTCATATCTATGCGAAACCCATGATTTAGCTTCAAATCAATGCGATGTAGAAGGTTTACCTTCAAATCCATGCTTAAAAAATGATTTAGCTTCAAGCACTTGGGATATAAATGATATAGCTTCAAATGCAGGCGAAACAAACGTGTTAGCTTCTAATCCATGCGAAACTCATGATTTAGCTTCAAATCAATGCGATGTAGAAGGTTTACCTTCAAATCCATGCTTAACAAATGATTTCGCTTCAAATATTTGCGATATAAATGATATGGCTTCAAATGCAGGCGAAACAAACGTGTTAGCTTCTGATCCATGCGAAACTCATGATTTAGCTTCAAATCAATGCGATGTAGGAGGTTTACCTTCAAATCCATGCTTAACAAATAATTTAGCTTCAAACACTTGGGATATAAGTGATATAGCTTCAAATGCAGACGATCAAACGAGTTAGCTTCAAAATCCATGCGATAAACTTGATTTAGATTCAAATCAATGCAAAGTAGAAGGCTTAGCTTCAAATCCATGCGAAACAAATGATTTAGGTTCAGATACTTGCGGTATAAATGATACAGCTTCAAATGCAGACGAAACAAACGAGATAGCTTCATATCTATGCGAAACACATGATTTAGCTTCAAATCAATGCGATGTAGAAGGTATACCTTCAAATCCATGCTTAACAAATGATTTAGCTTCAAATACTTGCGATATAAATGATATAGCTTCAAATGCAGGCGAAACAAACGTGTTAGCTTCTAATCCATGCGAAACTCATGATTTAGCTTCAAATCAATGCGATGTAGAAGGTTTACCTTCAAATCCATGCTTAAAAAATGATTTAGCTTCAAACACTTGGGATATAAGTGATATGGCATCAAATGCAGACGATCAAACGAGTTAGATTCAAAATCCATGCGATAAACTTGATTTAGCTTCAAATCAATGCGAAGTAGAAGCATCAGCTTCAAATCCGTGGAACACAAATGATTTAGCTTCAAATACTTGCGATATAAATGATATAGCTTCAAATGCAGGCGAAACAAACTAGTTAGCTTCTAGTCCATGCGAAACTCATGATTTAGCTTCAAATCAATGCGATGTAGAAGGTTTACCTTCAAAACCATGCTTAACAAATGATTTCGCTTCAAATATTTGCGATATAAATGATATAGCTTCAAATGCAGGCGAAACAAACCTGTTAGCTTCTAATCCATGCGAAACTCATGATTTAGCTTCAAATCAATGCGATGTAGGAGGTTTACATTCAAATCCGTGCTTAACAAATAATTTAGCTTCAAACACTTGGGATATAAGTGATATAGCTTCAAATGCAGACGATCAAACGAGTTAGCTTCAAAATCCATGCGATAAACTTAATTTAGCTTCAAATCAATGCGAAGTAGAAGGATGAGCTTCAAATCCATGCAACACAAATGATTTAGCTTCAAATACTTGCGACATAAATGATATAGCTTCAAATGCAGGCGAAACAAACGAGTTAGCTTCTAATACATGCGAAACTCATGATTTAGCTTCAAATCAATGCGATGTAGAAGGTTCACCTTCAAATCCATGCGCAACAAATGATTTAGCTTCAAACAGTTGGGATATAAGTGATATAGCTTGAAATGCAGACGATCAAACGAGTTAGCTTCAAAATCCATGCGATAAACTTGATTTAGCTTCAAATCAATGCGAAGTAGAAGGCTTAGCTTCCAATCCATGCGAACCAAATGATTTAGGTCCAGATACTTGCGGTATAAGTGATACAGCTTCAAATGCAGACGAAACAAACGAGTTAGCTTCATATCTATGCGAAAACCATGATTTAGCTTCAAATCAATGCGATGTAGAAGGTTTACCTTCAAATCCATGCTTAACAAATGATTTAGCTTCGAATACTTGCGATATGAATGATATAGCTTCAAATGCAGGCGAAACAAACGTGTTAGCTTCTAATCCATGCGAAACTCATGATTTAGCTTCAAATCAATGCGATGTAGAAGGTTTACCTTCAAATCCATACTTAAAAAATGATTTAGCTTCAAACACTTGGGATATAAGTGATATGGCATCAAATGCAGACGATCAAACGAGTTAGCATCAAAATCCATGCGACAAACTTGATTTAGCTTCAAATCAATGCGAAGTAGAAGGCTTAGCTTCCAATCCATGCGAAACAAATGATTTAGGTCCAGATACTTGCGGTATAAGTGATACAGCTTCAAATGCAGACGCAACAAACGAGTTAGCTTCATATCTATGCGAAACCCATGATTTAGCTTCAAATCAATGCGATGTAGAAGGTTTACCTTCAAATCCATGCTTAACAAATGATTTAGCTTCAAACACTTGTGATATAAATGATATAGCTTCAAATGCAGGCGAAACAAACTAGTTAGCTTCTAATCCATGCGAAACTCATGATTTAGCTTCAAATCAATGCGATGTAGAAGGCTTACCTTCAAATCCATGCTTAACAAATGATTTCGCTTTAAATATTTGCGATATAAATGATATAGCTTCAAATGCAGGCGAAACAAACGTGTTAGCTTCTAATCCATGCGAAACTCATGATTTAGCTTCAAATCAATGCGATGTAGGAGGTTTACATTCAAATCCATGCTTAACAAATAATTTAGCTTCAAACACTTGGGATATAAGTGATATAGCTTCAAATGCAGACGATCAAACGAGTTAGCTTCAAAATCCATGCGATAAACTTGATTTAGCTTCAAATCAATGCGAAGTAGAAAGATTAGCTTCCAATCCATGCGAAACAAATGATTTAGGTCCAGATACTTGCGGTATAAATGTTACAGCTTCAAATGCAGACGAAACAAACGAGATAGCTTCATATCTATGCGAAACACATGATTTAGCTTCAAATCAATGCGATGTAGAAGGCTTACCTTCAAATCCATGCTTAACAAATGATTTCGCTTTAAATATTTGCGATATAAATGATATAGCTTCAAATGCAGGCGAAACAAACGTGTTAGCTTCTAATCCATGCGAAACTCATGATTTAGCTTCAAATCAATGCGATGTAGGAGGTTTACATTCAAATCCATGCTTAACAAATGATTTAGCTTCAAATACTTGCGATATAAATGATATAGCTTCAAATGTAGGCGAAACAAACGTGTTAGCTTCTAATCCATGCGAAACCCATGATTTAGCTTCAAATCAAAGCGATGTAGAAGGTTTACCTTCAAATCCATGCTTAAATAATGATTTAGCTTCAAACACTTGGGATATAAGTGATATGGCAACAAATGCAGACGATCAAACGAGTTAGATTCAAAATCCATGCGATAAACTTGATTTAGCTACAAATCAATGCGAAGTAGAAGGATTAGCTTCAAATCCGTGGAACACAAATGATTTAGCTTCAAATACTTGCGATATAAATGATATAGCTTCAAATGCAGGCGAAACAAACTAGTTAGCTTCTAATCCATGCGAAACTCATGATTTAGCTTCAAATCAATGCGATGTAGAAGGTTTACCATCAAATCCATGCTTAACAAATGATTTCGCTTCAAATATTTGCGATATAAATGATATAGCTTCAAATGCAGACGAAACAAACGAGTTAGTTTAATATCCAAGCGAAAAAGTGATTTATCAGCAAATCAATGCGATGTAGAAGGTTTAGCTTCAAATCCATGCGGAACAAATGATTTAGCTTCAAATACTTGCGATGTAAGTGATATGGATTCAACTGCAGGCCAAACAAACGAGTTGGTTTCAAATCCAAGCGAATTACATGATCTAGCTTCAAATCAGTGCGATGTGGTAGGTTTAGCTTCAAATTCATGCGAAACAAATGATTTAGCTTCAAGCACTTGGAATATAAGTGATATAGCTTCAAATGCAGGCGAAACAAACGAGTTAGCTGCAAATCAATGTGGATCACAAGATTTAGCTTCAAATCAATGCGAAGTAGAAGGCTTAGCTTCAAATCCAAGCGGAACAAATGATTTAGCTTCAGATACTTGCGATATAAGTGATATAGATTCAAATGCAGACGAAACAAACGAGTTAGCTTAATAACAAAGCGAAACACATGATTTAGCTCCAAATCAATGCGACGTAGAAGGTTTAGCTTCATATCAATGCGATGTAGAAGGTTTAGATTCAAATCATTGCGATGTAGAAGGTTTAGCTTCAAATCAATGCGATGTAGAAGGTTTATCTTCAAATCGAAGCGACACAAATGATTTAGCTTCACATACTTGCGATATAAGTGATATAGGTTCAAATGCAGCGGAAACAAACGAGCTAGCTTGAACTCCATGCGACACTCATGATTTTGCTTCAAATCAATTCGATGAAGAAGGTTTAGCTTCAAATCAATGCGATGTAGAAGGTTTAGATTCAAATGAATGCGATGTAGAATGTTTAGCTACAAATCAATGCGATGTAGAAGGTTTAGCTTCAAATCCAAGCGACACAAATGATTTAGCTTCACATACTTGCGATATATGTGATATAGGTTCAAATGCATACGACAAATGGAAACGAGTTAGCTTCAAATCCATGCGAAACACATGATTTAGCTACAAATCAATGCGATGTAGAAGGTATAGTTTCAAATCCATACGAAACAAGTGATTTAGCTTCAGATACTAGCGATATAAGTGATATAGCTTCAAATGCAGACGAAACAAACGAGTTAGCTTAATATCCAAGCGAAACACATGATTCAGCTTCAAATCAATGCGAAGTAGAAGGCTTTGCTTCAAATCCATTCGGAACAAACGATTTAGCTTCAGATTTTTGCGATATAAGTGATATAGGTTCAAATGCAGACGAAACAAACGAGTTCGCTTCATAACCAAGCGAAACACATGATTCAGCTGCAAATCAATGGGATGTAGAAGGTTTAGATTCATAACCATGCGAAACAAATGATTTAGCTTCAGATGCTTGCGATATAAGTGATATAGCTTCAAATGCAGACGAAACAAACGAGTTAGCTTAATATCCAAGCGATTCACATGATTTAGTTTCAAATCAGTGCGACGTAGAAGGTTTTGCTTCATATCAATGCGATGTAGAAGGTTTAGATTCAAATCATTGCGATGTAGAAGGTTTAGCTTCAATTCAATGCGATGTAGAAGGTTTAGCTACAAATCCAAGCGACACAAATGATTTAGCTTCAAACACTTGGGATATAAGTGATATAGCTTGAAATGCAGAAGATCAAACGAGTTAGCTTCAAAATCCATGCGATAAAATTGATTTAGCTTCAAATCAATGCGAAGTATAAGGCTTAGCTTCCAATCCATGCGAAACAAATGATTTAGGTTCAGATACTTGCGGTATAAGTGATACAGCTTCAAATGCAGACGAAACAAACGAGTTAGCTTCATATCTATGCGAAACTCATGATTTAGCTTCAAATCAATGCGATTTAGAAGGTTTACCTTCAAATCCATGCTTAACAAATGATTTAGTTTCAAACACTTGGGATATAAGTGATATGGCTTCAAATGCAGACGATCAAACGAGTTAGCTTCAAAATCCATGCGATAAACTTGATTTTGCTTCAAATCAATGCGAAGTAGAAGGATTAGCTTCAAATCCGTGGAACACAAATGATTTAGCTTCAAATACTTGCGATATAAATGATACAGCTTCAAATGCAGGCGAAACAAACGTGTTAGCTTCTAATCCATGCGAAACTCATGATTTAGCTGCAAATCAATGCGATGTAGAAGGTTTACCTTCAAATCCATGCTTAACAAATGATTTAGCTTCAAACACTTGGGATATATGTGATATAGCTTCAAATGCAGACGATCAAACGAGTTAGCTTCATAATCCACGCGATAAATTTGATTTAGCTTCAAATCAATGCGAAGTAGAAGGATGAGCTTCAAATCCATGCAATACAAATGATTTAGCTTCTAATACTTGCGATATAAATGATATAGCTTCAAATGCAGACGGTCAAACGAGTTAGCTTAATAATCCACGCGATAAATTGTATTCAGCTTCAAATCAATGCGAAGTAGAAGGTTTAGCTTCCAATCCATGCGAAACAAATGATTTAGGTTCAGATACTTGCGGTATAAGTGATACAGCTCCAAATGCAGACGAAACGAACGAGTTAGCTTCATATCTATGCGAAACTCATGATTTAGCTTCAAATCAATGCGATGTAGAAGGTTTACCTTCAAATCCATGCTTAACAAATGATTTAGCTTCAAATACTAGCGATATAAATGATTAGATTCAAATGCAGGCGAAACAAACGAGTTAGCTTCTAATCCATGCGAAACTCATGATTTAGCTTCAAATCAATGCGATGTAGAAGGTTTACCTTCAAATCCATGCTTAACAAATAATTTAGCTTCAAACACTTGGGATATAAGCGATATAGCTTCAAATGCATACGATCAAACGAGTTAGGTTCAAAATCCATGCGATAAACTTGATTTAGCTTCAAATCAATGCGAAGTAGAAGGATGAGCTTCAAATCCAAGCAACACAAATGATTTAGCTTTAAATACTTGCGATATAAATGATATAGCTTCAAATGCAGGCGAAACAAACGAGTTAGCTTCTAATCCATGCGAAACTCATGATTTAGCTTCAAATCAATGCGATGTAGAAGGTTCATCTTCAAATCCATGCGCAACAAATGATTTAGCTTCAAACACTTGGGATATAAGTGATATAGGTTCAAATGCAGACGAAACAAACGAGTTAGCTTAATATCCAAGCGAAACACCTGATTTAGCTTCAAATCAAAGCGATGTAGAAGATTTAGCTTCAAATCAATGCGATGTAGAAGGTTTAGATTCAAATCATTGCGATGTAGAAGGTTTAGCTTCAAATCAATGCGAAGTAGAAGGCTTAGCTTCAAATCCAAGCGGAACAAATGATTTAGCTGCAGATACTTGCGATGTAAGTGATATAGCTTCAAATACAGACGAAACAAACGAGTTAGCTTAATATCCAAGCGAAAAACATGATTTAGCTTCAAATCAATGCGATGTAGAAGGTTTAGCTTCAAATCAATGCGATGTAGAAGGTTTAGATTCAAATCACTGCGATGTAGAAGGTTTAGCTTCAAATCAATGCGATGTAGAAGGTTTAGCTTCAAATCCAAGCGACACAAATGATTTAGCTTCACATACTTGCGATATAAGTGATATAAGTTCAAATGCAGACGAAACAAACGAGTTAGCTTAATATCCAAGCGAAACACATGATTTAGCTTCAAATCAATGCGATGTAGAAGGTTTAGCTTCAAATCAATGCGATGTAGAAGGTTTAGATTCAAATCATTGCGATGTAGAAGGTTTAGCTGCAAATCAATGCGATGTAGAAGGTTTAGCTTCAAATCCAAGCGACACAAATGATTTAGCTTCGCATACTTGCCATATATGTGATATAGGTTCAAATGCATACGAAACAAACGAGTTAGCTTCAAATCCATGCGAAACACATGATTTAGCTACAAATCAATGCGATGTAGAAGGTCTAGTTTCAAATCCATACGAAACAAGTGATTTAGCTTCAGATACTAGCGATATAAGTGATATAGCTTCAAATCGAGACGAAAAAAACGAGATAGCTTAATATCCAAGCAAAACACACGATTTAGCTTCAAATCAGTGCGACGTAGAAGGTTTAGCTTCAAATCAATGCGATGTAGAAGGTTTAGCTTCAATTCCAAGCGACACAAATGATTTAGCTTCAGATACTTGCGATATAAGTGACATGGGTTCAAATGTAGACGAAACAAACGAGTTAGGTTCATATCCAAGCGAAACACATGATTCAGCTTCAAATCAATGCGAAGTAGAAGGCTTTGCTTTAAATCCATTCGGAACAAACGATTTAGCTTCAGATACTTGCGATATAAGTGATATAGGTTCAAATGCAGACGAAACAAACGAGTTCGCTTCATAACCAAGCGAAACACATGATTCAGCTGCAAATCAATGGGATGTAGAAGGTTTAGATTCATAACCATGCGAAACAAATGATTTAGCTTCAGATGCTTGCGATATAAGTGATATAGCTTCAAATGCAGACGAAACAAACGAGTTAGCTTAATATCCAAGCGATTCACATGATTTAGTTTCAAATCAGTGCGACGTAGAAGGTTTAGCTTCATATCAATGCGATGTAGAAGGTTTAGATTCAAATCATTGCGATGTAGAAGGTTTAGCTTCAATTCAATGCGATGTAGAAGGTTTAGCTACAAATCCAAGCGACACAAATGATTTAGCTTCAAACACTTGGGATATAAGTGATATAGCTTGAAATGCAGAAGATCAAACGAGTTAGCTTCAAAATCCATGCGATAAAATTGATTTAGCTTCAAATCAATGCGAAGTATAAGGCTTAGCTTCCAATCCATGCGAAACAAATGATTTAGGTTCAGATACTTGCGGTATAAGTGATACAGCTTCAAATGCAGACGAAACAAACGAGTTAGCTTCATATCTATGCGAAACTCATGATTTAGCTTCAAATCAATGCGATTTAGAAGGTTTACCTTCAAATCCATGCTTAACAAATGATTTAGTTTCAAACACTTGGGATATAAGTGATATGGCTTCAAATGCAGACGATCAAACGAGTTAGCTTCAAAATCCATGCGATAAACTTGATTTTGCTTCAAATCAATGCGAAGTAGAAGGATTAGCTTCAAATCCGTGGAACACAAATGATTTAGCTTCAAATACTTGCGATATAAATGATACAGCTTCAAATGCAGGCGAAACAAACGTGTTAGCTTCTAATCCATGCGAAACTCATGATTTAGCTGCAAATCAATGCGATGTAGAAGGTTTACCTTCAAATCCATGCTTAACAAATGATTTAGCTTCAAACACTTGGGATATAAGTGATATAGCTTCAAATGCAGACGATCAAACGAGTTAGCTTCATAATCCACGCGATAAATTTGATTTAGCTTCAAATCAATGCGAAGTAGAAGGATGAGCTTCAAATCCATGCAATACAAATGATTTAGCTTCTAATACTTGCGATATAAATGATATAGCTTCAAATGCAGACGGTCAAACGAGTTAGCTTAATAATCCACGCGATAAATTGTATTCAGCTTCAAATCAATGCGAAGTAGAAGGCTTAGCTTCCAATCCATGCGAAACAAATGATTTAGGTTCAGATACTTGCGGTATAAGTGATACAGCTCCAAATGCAGACGAAACGAACGAGTTAGCTTCATATCTATGCGAAACTCATGATTTAGCTTCAAATCAATGCGATGTAGAAGGTTTACCTTCAAATCCATGCTTAACAAATGATTTAGCTTCAAATACTAGCGATATAAATGATTAGATTCAAATGCAGGCGAAACAAACGAGTTAGCTTCTAATCCATGCGAAACTCATGATTTAGCTTCAAATCAATGCGATGTAGAAGGTTTACCTTCAAATCCATGCTTAACAAATAATTTAGCTTCAAACACTTGGGATATAAGCGATATAGCTTCAAATGCATACGATCAAACGAGTTAGGTTCAAAATCCATGCGATAAACTTGATTTAGCTTCAAATCAATGCGAAGTAGAAGGATGAGCTTCAAATCCAAGCAACACAAATGATTTAGCTTTAAATACTTGCGATATAAATGATATAGCTTCAAATGCAGGCGAAACAAACGAGTTAGCTTCTAATCCATGCGAAACTCATGATTTAGCTTCAAATCAATGCGATGTAGAAGGTTCATCTTCAAATCCATGCGCAACAAATGATTTAGCTTCAAACACTTGGGATATAAGTGATATAGGTTCAAATGCAGACGAAACAAACGAGTTAGCTTAATATCCAAGCGAAACACCTGATTTAGCTTCAAATCAAAGCGATGTAGAAGATTTAGCTTCAAATCAATGCGATGTAGAAGGTTTAGATTCAAATCATTGCGATGTAGAAGGTTTAGCTTCAAATCAATGCGAAGTAGAAGGCTTAGCTTCAAATCCAAGCGGAACAAATGATTTAGCTGCAGATACTTGCGATGTAAGTGATATAGCTTCAAATGCAGACGAAACAAACGAGTTAGCTTAATATCCAAGCGAAAAACATGATTTAGTTTCAATCAATGCGATGTAGAAGGTTTAGCTTCAAATCAATGCGATGTAGAAGGTTTAGATTCAAATCACTGCGATGTAGAAGGTTTAGCTTCAAATCAATGCGATGTAGAAGGTTTAGCTTCAAATCCAAGCGACACAAATGATTTAGCTTCACATACTTGCGATATAAGTGATATAAGTTCAAATGCAGACGAAACAAACGAGTTAGCTTAATAACCAAGCGAAACACATGATTCAGCTGCAAATCAATGGGATGTAGAAGGTTTAGATTCATAACCATACGAAACAAATGATTTAGCTTCAGATGCTAGCGATATAATTGATATAGGTTCAAATGCTGACGAAACAAACGAGCTAGCTTCAACTCCATGCGACACACATCACCTCGCTTCAAATCAATGCGGTGTAGAAGATTTAGCTTCAAATCAATGCGATGTAGAAGGTTTTGATTCAAATCAATGCGATGTAGAAAGTTTAGCTTCAAATCAATGCGATGTAGAAGGTTTATCTTCAAATCGAAGCGACACAAATGATTTAGCTTCACATACTTGCGATATAAGTGATATAGGTTCAAATGCAGCGGAAACAAACGAGCTAGCTTGAACTCCATGCGACACTCATGATTTTGCTTCAAATCAATTCGATGAAGAAGGTTTAGCTTCAAATCAATGCGATATAGAAGGTTTAGATTCAAATGAATGCGATGTAGAATGTTTAGCTACAAATCAATGCGATGTAGAAGGTTTAGCTTCAAATCCAAGCGACACAAATGATTTAGCTTCACATACTTGCGATATATGTGATATAGGTTCAAATGCATACGACAAATGGAAACGAGTTAGCTTCAAATCCATGCGAAACACATGATTTAGCTACAAATCAATGCGATGTAGAAGGTTTAGCTTCAAATCAATGCGATGTAGAAGGTTTAGCTTCAAATCAATGCGAATTAGAAGGCTTAGCTCCAAATCCATGCGATACAAATGACTCAGATACATATACTTGCGATATAAGTGATATAGCATTAAATGCAGACGAAACAAACGAGTTATCTTCAAATCCATGCGAAACACATGATTTAGCTACAAATCAATGCGATCTAGAAGGTTTAGCTTCAAATCATTGCGAAGTAGAAGGTTTAGCTTTAAATCAATGCGATGTAGAAGGTTTAGCTTCAAATCCAAGCGACACAAATGATTTAGCTTCACATACTTGCGATATATGTGATATAGGTTCAAATGCATACGAAACAAACGAGTTAGCTTCAAATCCATGCGAAACACATGATTTAGTTACAAATCAATGCGATGTAGAAGGTTAAGCTTCAAATCAATGCGATGTAGAAGGTTTAGCTTCAATTCCAAACGACACAAATGATTTAGCTTCAGATACTTGCGATATAAGTGATATAGCTTCATATGCAGACGAAACAAACGAGATAGCTTAATATCCAAGCGAAAAACATGATTTAGCTTCAAATCAATGCGATGTAGAAGGTTTAGCTTCAAATCAATGCGATGTAGAAGGTTGAGCTTCAAATCCATGCGAAACAAATGATATAGATTCAAACACTTGCGATATAAGTGATATAGCTTCAAATGCAGACGAATCAAACGAGTTAGCTTCAAATCCATGCGAAACATATTATTTAGCATTAAATCAATGCGATGTCGAAGGTTTAGCTTCAAATCCATGCGAAACAAATGATTTAGCTTCTAACACTTGGGATATAAGTGATATAGCTTCAAATGCAGACGAAACAAACGAGTTAGTTTCAAACGCTAAACACATGATTAAGCTTCAAATCAATGCGATGCAGAAGGTTTAGCTTCAAATTCAAGCGAAACACATGATTTTGCTTCAAATCAATGCGATATAGAAGGTTTACCTTTAAATCCATGCTTAACAAATAATTTAGCTTCAAATACTAGCGATATAAATGATATAACTTCAAATGCAGGGGAAACAAACAACTTAGCTTCTAATCCATGCGAAACTCATGATTTAGCTTCAAATCAATGCGATGTAGAAGGTTTAGCTTCAAATCCCTGCGAAACAAATGATTTAACATCAAATACTTGCGATATCAGTGATATAGCTTCAAATGGAGGGAAAACAAATGAGTTAACTTCAAATCCATGCAAAACACATGATTAAGCTTCAAAACAATGCTATGTAGAAGGTTTAGCTTCAAATCCTAGCGAAACAGATGATTTAGCTTCAAATCAATGCGATGTAGTAGGTTTAGCTTCAAATCCATGCGGAACAAACGATTTAACATCAGATACTTGCGATATAAGTGATATAGCTTCAAATGGAGGGGAAACAAATGAGTTAGCTTCAAATCCATGCAAAACACATGATTAAGGTTCAAATCAATGATATGTAGAAGGTTTAGCTTCAAATCCAAGCGAAGCACATGATTTAGCTTCAAATCAATGCGATGTAGAAGGTTTAGCTTCAAATCCATGCGGAACAAATGATTTAACATCAGATGCTTGCGATATCAGTGATATAGCTTCAAATGGAGGGGAAACAAATGAGTTAGCATCAAATCCATGCAAAACACATGATTAAGCTTCAAATCAATGCTATGTAGAAGGTTTTGCTTCAAATCCAAGCGAAACACATGATTTAGCTTCAATTCAATGCGATGTAGAAGGTTTAGCTTCAAATCCATGCAAAACAAATGATTTAGCTTCAAACACTTGGGATATAAGTGATATAGCTTCAAATGGAGAAGCATCAAACGAGTTAGCTTCATATCCAAGCGAAACACATGATTTAGCTTGCAATCTATGCGATGTAGAAGGCTTAGCTTCAAATCCATGCGAAGCAAATGATTTAACATCAGATACATGCGATATAAGTGATATAGCTTCAAATGGAGGGGATACAAATGAGTTAGCTTCAAATCCAAGCAAAACACATGATTAAGATTCAAATCAATGCTATGTAGAAGGTTTAGTTTCAAATCCAAGCGAAACACATGATTTAGCTTCAAATCAATGCGATGTAGAAGGTTTAGCTTCAAATCCATGCGGAACAAATGATTTAGCTTCAGATACTTGCGATATAAGTGATATAGCTTCAAATGGAGTGCAAAGAAATGAGTCAGCTTCAAATCCATACAAAACACATGATTAAGCTCCAAATCAATGCTATGTAGAAGATTTAGCTTCAAATCCAAGCGAAACACATGATTTAGTTTCAAATCAATGCGATGTAGAAGGTTTAGCTTCAAATACATGCGGAACAAATGATTTAACATCAGATGCTTGCGATATCAGTGATATAGCTTCAAATGCAGGCGAATCAAACGAGTTAGATTCAAAATCCATGCGATAAACTTGATTTAGCTTCAAATCAATGCGAAGTAAAAGGATTAGCTTCAAATCCGTGGAACACAAATGATTTAGCTTCAAATACTTGCGATATAAATGATATAGCTTCAAATGCAGGCGAAACAAACTAGTTAGCTTCAAATCCATGCGAAACTCATGATTTAGCTTCAAATCAATGCGATGTAGAAGGTTTACCTTCAAATCCATGCTTAACAAATGATTTCGCTTCAAATATTTGCGATATAAATGATATGGCTTCAAATGCAGGCGAAACAAACGTGTTAGCTTCTGATCCATGCGAAACATATGATTTAGCTGCAAATCAATGCGATGTAGAAGGTTTAGCTTCAAATTCGTGCGAAACAAATGATTTAGCTTCAAACACTTGTGATATAAGTGATATAGCTTCAAATGGAGGGGAATCAAATGAGTTAACTTCAAATCCATGCAAAACACATGATTAAGCTTCAAATTAATGCTATGTAGAAGGATTAGCTTCAAATCCAAGCGAAACACATGATTTAGCTTCAAATCAATGCGATCTAGAAGGTTTAGCTTCAAATCCATGCGGAACAAGTGATTTAACATCAGATACTTGCGATATAAGTGATATAGCTTCAAATGGAGTGGAAACAAATGAGTCAGCTTCAAATCCATGCAAAACACATGATTAAGCTTTAAATCAATGCTATGTAGAAGGTTTAGCTACAAATCCATGCGGAACAAACGATTTAACATCAGATACTTGCGATATAAGTGATATAGCTTCAAATGGAGGGGAAACAAATGAGTTAGCTTGAAATCCATGCAAAACACATGATTAAGGTTCAAATAAATGCTATGTAGAAGGTTTAGCTTCAAATCCAAGCGAAGCACATGATTTAGCTTCAAATCAATGCGATGTAGAAGGTTTAGCTTCAAATCCATGCGGAACAAATGATTTAACATCAGATACTTGCAATATAAGTGATATAGTTTCAAATGGAGGGGAAACAAATGAGTTAGCTTCAAATCCATGCAAAACACATGATTAAGCTTCAAATTAATGCTATGTAGAAGGTTTTGCTTCAAATCCAAGCGAAACAGATGAGTTAGCTTTAATTCAATGCGATGTAGAAGGTTTAGCTTCAAATCCATGCAAAACAAATGATTTAGCTTTAAACACTTGGGATATAAGTAATATAGCTTCAAATGGAGAAGAATCAAACGAGTTAGCTTCATATCCAAGCGAAACACTTGATTAACCTTCCAATCTATGCGATGTAGAAGGTTTAGCTTCAAATCCATGCGGAATAAATGATTTAACATCTGATGCATGCGATATCAGTGATATAGCTTCAAATGGAGGGGAAACAAATGAGTTAGCATCAAATCCATGCGAAACACATGATTAAGCTTCAAATCAATGCTATGTAGAAGGTTTTGCTTCAAATCCAAGCGAAACAGATGATTTAGCTTCAATTCAATGCGATGTAGAAGGTTTGGCTTCAAATCCATGCAAAACAAATGATTTAGCTTTAAACACTTGGGATATAAGTGATATAGCTTCAAATGGAGAAGAATCAAACGAGTTAGCTTCATATCCAAGCGAAACACATGATTAAGCTTCCAATCTATGCGATGTAGAAGCCTTAGCTTTAAATCCATGCGAAGCAAATGATTTAACATCAGATACATGCGATACAAGTGATATAGCTTCAAATGGAGGGGATACAAATGAGTTAGATTCAAATGCATGCAAAACACATGATTAAGCTTCAAACCAATGCTATGTAGAAGGTTTAGCTTCAAATCCAAGCGAAACACATGATTTAGCTTCAAATCAATGCGATGTAGAAGGATTAGCTTCAAATCCATGCGAAGCAAATGATTGAGCTTCAAACACTTGGGATATAAGTGATATAGCTTCAACAGCATGCGAAACCAACGAGCTAGCTTCATATCCAAGCGAAACACATGATTTAACTTCAAATCAATGCGATGTAGAAGGTTTAGCTTCAAATCCCTGCGAAACAAATGATTTAAAATCAGATACTTGCGAAATAAGTGATATAGTTTCAAATGGAAGGGAAACAAATGAGTTAGCTCCAAATCCATGCAAAATACATGATTAGGTTTCAAATCAATGCTATGTAGAAGGTTTAGCTTCAAATCCAAGCGAAACACATGATTTAGCATCAAATCAATGCGATGTAGAAGGTTTAGCTTCAAATCCATGCGGAACAAATGATTTAACATCAGATGCTTGCGATATCAGTGATATAGCTTCAAATGTAGGGGAAACAAATGAGTTAGCATCAAATCCACGCAAAACACATGATTAAGCTTCAAATCAAGGGTATGTAGAAGGTTTTGCTTCAAATCCAAGCGAAACACATGATTTAGCTTCAAATCAATGCGATGTAGAAGGTTTAGCTTCAAATCCCTGCGAAACAAATGATTTAACATCAGATACTTGCGATATAAGTGATATAGTTTCAAATGGAAGGGAAACAAATGAGTTAGCTCCAAATCCATGCAAAATACATGAGTAGGTTTCAAATCAATGCTATGTAGAAGGTTTAGTTTCAAATCCAAGCGAAACACATGATTTAGCATCAAATCAATGCGATGTAGAAGGTTTAGCTTCAAATCCATGCGGAACAAATGATTTAACATCAGATGCTTGCGATATCAGTGATGTAGCTTCAAATGTAGGGGAAACAAATGAGTTAACTTGAAATCCATGCAAAACACATGATTAAGCTTCAAATCAATGCTATGTAGAAGGTTTGGCTTCAAATCCAAGCGAAAAAATTATTTTGCTTCAAACACTTGGGATATAAGTGATATAGCTTCAAATTCAGACGAATCAAACGAGTTAGCTCAAAAATCCATGCGAAGCAAATGATTTATCTTCAAATCAATGCGAAGTAGAAGGCTTAGTTGCAAATCCATGAGAAATAAATGATTTAGCTTCAGATACTTGCGATGTAAGTGATATAGTTTCAAATGCAGAGGAAACAAACGAGCTAGCATCAACTCCACGCGACAGTCATGATTTAGCTTCACATCAATGCGATGCAGAAGGTTTAGCTTCAAATCAATGCGATGTAGAAGGTTTACCTTCAAATCCATGCGAACAAAATTATTTAGCATCAAACACTTGGAATATAAGTGATATAGCTTCAAATGCAGACGAATCAGACGAGTTAGCTCAAAAATCCATGCGAAACAAATGATTTATCTTCAAATCAATGCGAAGTAGAAGGCATAGTTGCAAATCCATGCGAAACAAATGATTTAGCTTCAGATTCTTGCGATATAAGTGATATAGGTTCAAATGCAGAGGAAACAAACAAGCTAGCTTCAACTCCACGCGACAATCATGATTTAGCTTCAAATCAATGCGATGTAGAAGGTTTTGCTTCAAATCAATGCGATGTAGAAGGTTTAGCTTCAAATCCAAGCGAAAAACATGATTTAGCTTCAAATCAATGTGATGTAGAAGGTTTAGCTTCAAATCCAAGCGAAAAACATGATTTAGCTTCAAATATATGCGATGTAGAAGGTTTAGCTTCAAATACATGCGGAACAAATGATTTAACATCAGATGCTTGCGATATCAGTGATATAGCTTCAAATGGAGGGGAAACAAATGAGTTAGCATCTAACCCATGCAAAACACATGATTAAGCTTCAAATCAAGGCTATGTAGAAGGTTTTGCTTCAAATCCAAGCGAAACACATGATTTGGCTTCAATTCAATGCGATGTAGAAGGCTTTGCTTTAAATCCATGCGAAGCAAATGATTTAACATCAGATACATGCGATACAAGTGATATAGCTTCAAATGGAGGGGATACAAATGAGTTAGATTCAAATGCACGCAAAACACATGATTAAGCTTCAAACCAATGCTATGTGGAAGGTTTAGCTTCAAATCCAAGAGAAACACATGATTTAGCTTCAAATCAATGCGATGTAGAAGGTTTTGCTTCAAATCCATGCAGAACAAATGATTTAACATCAGATACTTGCAATATAAGTGATATAGATTAAACTGCAGGCGAAATAAACGAGTTAGCTTCAAATCCATGCGAAACACTTGATAAAGTTTCAAATCAATGCGATGTAGAAGGATTAGCTTCAAATCCATGCGAAGCAAATGATTGAGCTTCAAACACTTGGGATATAAGTGATATAGCTTCAGCAGCATGCGAAACCAACGAGCTAGCTTCATATCCAAGCGAAACACATGATTTAACTTCAAATCAATGCGATGTAGAATGTTTAGCTTCAAATCCCTGCGAAACAAATGATTTAACAACAAATACTTGCGATATCAGTGATATAGCTTCAAATGGAGGGGAATCAAATGAGTTAACTTGAAATCCATGCAAAACACATGATTAAGCTTCAAATCAATGCTATGTAGAAGGTTTTGCTTCAAATCCTAGCGAAACACATGACTTAGCTTCAAATCAATGCGACGTAGTAGGTTTAGCTTCAAATCCATGCAAAACAAATGATTTAGCTTTAAATACTTGGGATATAAGTGATATAGCTTCAAATGGAGAAGAATCAAACGAGTTAGCTTCATATCCAAGCGAAACACATGATTAAGCTTCCAATCTATGCGATGTAGAAGGCTTAGCTTTAAATCCATGCGAAGCAAATGATTTAACATCAGATACATGCGATACAAGTGATATAGCTTCAAATGGAGGGGATACAAATGAGTTAGATTCAAATGCATGCAAAACACATGATTAAGCTTCAAACCAATGCTATGTAGAAGGTTTAGCTTCAAATCCAAGAGAAACACATGATTTAGCTTCAAATCAATGCGATGTAGAAGGTTTTGCTTCAAATCCATGCGGAACAAATGATTTAACATCAGATACTTGCAATATAGTGATATAGATTAAACTGCAGGCGATATAAACGAGTTAGCTTCAGATCCATGCGAAACACTTGATTTAGTTTCAAATCAATGCGATGTAGCAGGATTAGCTTCAAATCCATGCGAAGCAAATGATTGAGCTTCAAACACTTGGGATATAAGTGATATAGCTTCAGCAGCATGCGAAACCAACGAGCTAGCTTCATATCCAAGCGAAACACATGATTTAACTTCAAATCAATGCGATGTAGAATGTTTAGCTTCAAATCCCTGCGAAACAAATGACTTAACAACAAATACTTGCGATATCAGTGATATAGCTTCAAATGGAGGGGAAACAAATGAGTTAACTTCAAATCCATGCAAAACACATGATTAAGCTTCAAATCAATGCTATGTAGAAGGTTTTGCTTCAAATCCAAGCGAAACACATGATTTAGCTTCAATTCAATGCGATGTAGAAGGTTTAGCTTCAAATCCATGCAAAACAAATGATTTAGCTTTAAACACTTGGGATATAGGTGATATAGCTTCAACAGCATGCGAAACCAACGAGCTAGCTTCATATCCAAGCGAAACACATGATTTAGCTTCCAATCTATGCGATGTAGAAGGCTTAGCTTTAAATCCATGCGAAGCAAATGATTTAACATCAGATACATGCGATATAAGTGATATAGCTTGTAATGGAGGGGATACAAATGAGTTAGATTCAAAACCATGCGAAACACTTGATTTAGTTTCAAATCAATGCGATGTAGAAGGATTAGCTTCAAATCCATGCGAAGCAAATGATTGAGCTTCAAACACTTGGGATATAGGTGATATAGCTTCAACAGCATGCGAAACCAACGAGCTAGCTTCATATCCAAGCGAAACACATGATTTAACTTCAAATCAATGCGATGTAGAAGGTTGAGCTTCAAATCCCTGCGAAACAAATGATTTAACATCAAATACTTGCGATATCAGTGATATAGCTTCAAATGGAGGGGAAACAAATGAGTTAACTTCAAATCCATGCAAAATACATGATTAAGCTTCAAATCAATGCTATGTAGAAGGTTTAGCTTCAAATCCTAGCGAAACACATGATTTAGCTTGAAATCAATGCGATGTAGTAGGTTTAGCTTCAAATCCATGCGGAACAAATGATTTAACATCAGATACTTGTGATATACGTGATATAGTTTCAAATGGAGGGGAAACAAATGAGTTAGCTTCAAATCCATGCAAAACACATGATTAAGCTTCAAATCAATGCTATGTAGAAGGTTTAGCTTCAAATCCAAGCGAAATACATGATTTAGCTTCTAATCAATGCGATGTAGAAGGTTTAGCTTCAAATCCATGCGGAACAAAAGATTTAACATCAGATACTTGCGATATAAGTGATATAGATTAAATTGCAGGCGAAATAAACGAGTTAGCTTCAAATCCATGCGAAACACTTGATTTAGTTTCAAATCAATGCGATGAAGAAGGATTAGCCTCAAATCCATGCGAAGCAAATGATTGAGCTTCAAACACTTGGGATATAGGTGATATAGCTTCAACAGCTTGCGAAACCAACGAGTTAGCTTCATATCCAAGCGAAACACATGATTTAACTTCAAATCAATGCGATGTAGAAGGTTTAGCTTCAAATCCCTGCGAAACAAATGATTTAACATCAAATACTTGCGATATCAGTGATATAGCTTCAAATGGAGGGGAAACAAATGAGTTAACTTCAAATCCATGCAAAACACATGATTAAGCTTCAAATCAATGCTATGTAGAAGGTTTAGCTTCAAATCCTAGCGAAACACATGATTTAGCTTCAAATCAATGCGATGTAGAAGGTTTAGCTTCAAATCCATGCGGAACAAATGACTTAACATCAGATACTTGCGATATAAGTGATATAGTTTCAAATGGAGGGGAAACAAATGAGTTAGCTTCAAATCCATGCAAAACAGATGATTAAGCTTCAAATCAATGCTATGTAGAAGGTTTAGCTTCAAATCCAAGCGAAACACATGATTTAGCTTCAAATCAATGCGATGTGGAAGGTTTAGCTTCAAATCCATGCGGAACAAATGATTTAAGATCAGATACTTGCGATATAAGTGATATAGCTTCAAATGGAGGGGAAACAAATGAGTTAGCTTCAAATCCATGCAAAACACATGATTAAGCTTCAAATCAATGCTATGTAGAAGGTTTAGCTTCAAATCCTAGCGAAACACATGATTTAGCTTCAAATCAATGCGATGTAGAAGGGTTAGCTTCAAATCCATGCGGAACAAATGACTTAACATCAGATACTTGCGATATAAGTGATATAGTTTCAAATGGAGGGGAAACAAATGAGTTAGCTTCAAATCCATGCAAAACACATGATTAAGCTTCAAATCAATGCTATGTAGAAGGTTTAGCTTCAAATCCAAGCGAAACACATGATTTAGTTCCAAATCAATGCGATGTAGAAGGATTAGCTTCAAATCCATGCGAAACAAATGATTTAGCTTCAGATACTTGCGATATAAGTGATATAGGTTCAAATGCAGAGGAAACAAACGAGCTAGCTTCAACTCCACGCGACACATATGATTTAGCTTCAAATCAATGCGATGTAGAAGGTTTAGCTTCAAATCCCTGCGAAACAAATGATTTAACATCAGATACTTGCGATATAAATGATATAGATTCAAATGCAGGCGAATCAAACGAGTTAGCTTCAAAATCCATGCGAAACGAATGATTTGGCTACAAATCAATGCGAAGTAGAAGGCTTAGATTCAAATCCTTGTGAAACAAATGATTTAGCTTCAAATACTTGAGATATAACTGATATCGATTCAACTGCAGGCGAGACAAACGAGCTAGCTTCATCTCCATGCGAAACACATGATTTAGCTTCTAATCAATGCGATGTAGAAGGCTTAGCTTCAAATCCATGCGAGAAAAAAAATTTAGCTTCAGATACTAGCGATATAAGTGATTTAACTTCAAATGCTGACGAAATAAACGAGTTAGCTTCAAATCCATGCGAAACACATGATTTAGCTTCAAGTCAATGCGATGTAGAAGGTCTAGTTTCAAATCCATACGATACACGTGATTTAGCTTCACATATTAGCGATATAAGTGATATAGCTTCAAATGCAGACGAAACAAACGAGATAGCTTAATATCCAAGCGAAACACATGATTTAGCTTCAAATCAATGCGATGTTGAAGGGTTAGCTTCATATCCATGCGAAACCAAAGATTTATCTTCAGATACTTGCGATATAAGTGATATAGCTTCAAATGCAGATGAAACAAAATAGTTAGCTTCTAATCCTCGCAAAACACATGATTTAGCTTCAGATACTTGCGATATAAGTGATATAGCTTCAAATGCAGACGACACAAACGAGTTAGCTTCAAATCCAAGCGAAACACATAATATAGCTTCAAATGAATGAGATATAGATGGTTCAGCTTCAAATCCAAGCGACAAAAATGATTTAGCTTGAAATCAATGCGATGTAGGAGGTTTAGCTTCAAATCAATGCGAAACAAATGATTTAGCTTCAAACACTTGGAATATAAGTGATATAGCTTCAAATGCAGGCGAAACAAACGAGTTAGCTGCAAATCAATATGGATCACAAGATTTAGCTTCAAATCAATGCGAAGTAGAAGGCTTAGCTTCAAATCCAAGCGGAACAAATGATTTAGCTTCAGATACTTGCGATATAAGTGATATAGCTTCAAATGCAGACGAAACAAACGAGTTAGTTTAATATCCAAGCGAAAAACGTGATTTATCAGCAAATCAATGCGATGTAGAAGGTTTAGCTTCAAATCCATGCGGAAGAAATGATTTAGCTTCAAATACTTGCGATGAAAGTGATATGGATTCAACTGCACGCCAAACAAACGAGTTGGTTTCAAATCCAAGCGAATTACATGATCTAGCTTCAAATCAATGCGATGTGGTAGGTTTAGCTTCAAATCAATGCGAAACAAATGATTTAGCTTCAAACACTTGGAATATAAGTGATATAGCTTCAAATGCAGGCGAAACAAACGAGTTAGCTGCAAATCAATATGGATCACAAGATTTAGCTTCAAATCAATGCGAAGTAGAAGGCTTAGCTTCAAATCCAAGCGGAACAAATGATTTAGCTTCAGATACTTGCGATATAAGTGATATAGCTTCAAATGCAGACGAAACAAACGAGTTAGCTTAATAACCAAGCAAAACACATGATTTAGCTTCAAATCAATGCGATGTAGAAGGTTTAGCTTCAACTCAATGCGATGTAGAAGGTTTAGCTTCAAATCCATTCGAAACAAGTGATTTAGCTTCAGATACTAGCGATATAAGTGATATAGCTTCAAATGCAGACGAAACAAACGAGTTAGCTTAATATCCAAGCGATTCACATGATTTAGCTTCAAATCAGTGCGACGTAGAAGGTTTAGCTTCAAATCCAAGCGAAACCAATGATTCAGCTTCAGATACTTGCGATATAAGTGATAGTGCTTCTAATGCAGACGAAATAATCGAGTTAGCTTCACATCCAAGCGAATCACATTATTTCGATTCAAATCAATGCGATGGAGAAGGTTTAGCTTCATATCCATGCGAAACAAATGTTGTAGCTTCAATCACTTGGGATATAAGTGATATAGCATCAAATGCAGGCGAAACAAACGTGTTTGCTTCAAATCCATGCAAAACACATGATTGAGCTACACATTCATTGCGAAATACATGATTTTGATACAAATTCACACTGAGCACATGGTTTAATATCAAATTCATGCGAAAGACATGATTTAGCTTCAAATTCATGCGAAATACATGACCTGGCTCCAAATTCATGCGAAACAAATGGTTTAGCTTCAGATACTTGTGATATAAGTGATATAGATTCAACTGCAGGCGAATCAAACGAGTTAGCTTCACATCCAAGCGAATCACATGATTTAGATTCAAAACAATGCGATGTAGAAGGTTTAGCTTCAAATCAATGCGAAACAAATGATGTAGCTTCAATCACTTGGATATAAGTGATATAGCTTCAAATGCAGACGAAACAATCGAGTTAGCTTCAAAATCCATGCGATACACTTGATTTAGCTTCAAATCAATGCGAAGTAGAAGGCTTAGCTTCAAATCCAATCGGAAACAAATGATTTAGCTTCAGATACTAGCGATATAAGTGATATAGCTTCAAATGCAGACGAAACAAACGAGTTAGATTAATATCCAAGCGAAACACATGATTTAGCTACAAATCAATGCGATGTTGAAGGGTTAGCTTCATATCCATGCTAAACCAAAGATTTATCTTCAGATACTTGCGATATAAGTGATATAGCTTCAAATGCAGATGAAACAAAATAGTTAGCTTCTAATCCACGCAAAACACATGATTTAGCTTCAGATACTTGCGATATAAGTGATGTAGCTTCAAATGCAGACGACACAAACGAGTTAGCTTCAAATCCAAGCGAAACACATAATTTAGCTTCAAATGAATGAGATATAGATGGTTCAGCTTCAAATCCAAGCGACAAAAATGATTTAGCTTGAAATCAATGCGATGTAGGAGGTTTAGCTTCAAATATATGCGAATTAAATGATTGAGCTTCAATCACTTGGGATATAGGTGATATAGCTTCAACTGCATGCGAAACAAACTATTTAGCTTCAAATCCATGCAAAACACCTGATTTAGCAGCAAATCAATGCTATGTAGAAGGTTTAGCTTCAAATCCATGCGACACAAATGATTTGTCTTCAAATACTTGCGATGCAAGTGATATTACTTCAAATGCAGGTGAAACAAACCAGTTTACTATCAATTCCATGCGAAAGACATGATTTAGCTTAAAGTTTATGCGGAACACGCGGATTAGTTTCAAATACGTGCGAAACAAATGATTTAGCTTCGAGTAATTGCGATATAAATGATGTAGCTTCAAATGCAGGCGAAACAAACAAGTTAACTTCTAATTGATGCGAGACTCATGATTTAGCTTCAAATAAATGCGAAGTAGAAGGTTTAGCTTCGAATCCATGCGAAACAAATGATTTAGGTCCAGATACTTACGATATAAGTGATATAGCTTCAAATGCAGACGACACAAACGAATTAGCTTCAAATCAAAGCTAATCACATGATTTTGGTCCAGATACTTACGATATAAGTGATATAACTTCAAATGCAGGAGAAACAAACGAGTTAGCTCCAAATCCATGCGAAACACATGATTTAGCTTCAAATCAATGCTATGTAGTAGGGTTTGCTTCAAATCCATGCGAAATAGAAGTTTTAGCTTCAAATCCAAGCGAAACACATGATTTAGCTTCAAATCAATGCGATGTAGAAGGTTTAGCTTCAAATCCATGCGAAACAAATTATTTAGCTTCAAATCAATGCGATGTATAAGGTTTAGCTTCAAATCCATGCGGAATCAATGATTTAGCTTCAAATAATCGCGATATAAGTGATATAGCTTCAAATGCAGACGAATCAAACGAGTTAGCTTCAAAATCCATGCGAAACAAATGATTTGGCTTCAAATCAATGCGAAGTAGAAGGTTTAGATTCAAATCCATGCGAAACAAATGATTTAGCTTCAAATACTTGCGATATAAGTGATATAGATTCAACTGCAGGCGAGACAAACGAGCTAGCATCATCTCCATGCGAAACACATGATTTAGCTTCTAATCAATGCGATGTAGAAGGCTTAGCATCAAATCCATGCGAAAAAAAAATTAAGCTTCAGATACTAGCTATATAAGTGATATAGCTTAAAATGCAGACGAAACAAACGAGTTAGCTTCAAATCCATGCGAAACACATGATGTAGCATCAAATCAATGCGATGTAGAAGGTTTTGCTTCAAATCCATGCGATACAAATGATTTAGCATCAGATACCTGTGATATAAGTGATATACCATCAAATGCAGGCGAAACAAACGAGTTAGCTTCAAATACATGCAAAACACATGCTTCAGCTTCAAATCAATGCCATGTAGAAGGTTTAGCTACAAATCCATGCGAAACAAATTATTTAGCTTCAAACATTTGGGATATAAGTGATATAGCTTCAAATGCAGACGAATCAATCGAGTTAGCTCAAAAATCCATGCGAAACGAATGATTTATCTTAAAATCAATGCGAAGTAGAAGGCTTAGTTGCAAATACATGCGAAACAATTGATCTAGCTTCAGATACTTGCGATGTAAGTGATATAGTTTCAATTGCAGACGAAACAAACGAGCTAGCTTCAAATCCAAGCGAAACACATGATTTAGCTTCAAATCAATGCGATGTAGAAGGTTTAGCTTCAAATACATGCGGAACAAATGATTTAACATCAGATGCTTGCGATATCAGCGATATAGCTTCAAATGCAGGCGAAACAAACGAGTTAGCTTCAATTCCATGCGAAACATATGATTTAGCTGCAAATCAATGCGATGTAGAAGGTTTAGCTTCAAATTCGTGCGAAACAAATGATTTAGCTTCAAACACTTGTGATATAAGTGATATAGCTTCAAATGGAGGGGAAACAAATGAGTTAACTTCAAATCCATGCAAAACACATGATTAAGCTTCAAATCAATGCTATGTAGAAGGTTTAGCTTCAAATCCTAGCGAAACAGACAATTTAGCTTCAAATCAATGCGATGTAGAAGGTTTAGCTTCAAATCCCTGCGAAACAAATGATTTAACATCAAATACAAGCGATATCAGTGATATAACTTTAAATGGAGGGGAAACAAATGAGTTAACTTCAAATCCATGCAAAACACATGATTTAGCTTCAAAACAATGCTATGTAGAAGGTATAGCTTCAAATCCTAGCGAAACAGATGATTTAGCTTCAAATCAATGCGATGTAGAAGGTTTAGCTTCAAATCCATGCGGAACAAACGATTTAACATCAGATACTTGGGATATAAGTGATATAGCTTCAAATGGAGAAGAATCAAACGAGTTAGCTTCATTTCCAAGCGAAACACATGATTTAGCTTGCAATCTATGCGATGTAGAAGGCTTAGCTTCAAATCCATGCGAAGCAAATGATTTAACATCAGATACATGCGATATAAGTGATATAGCTTCAAATGGAGGGGATACAAATGAGTTAGCTTCAAATCCAAGCAAAACACATGATTAAGATTCAAATCAATGCTATGTAGAAGGTTCAGTTTCAAATCCAAGCGAAACACATGATTTAGCTTCAAATCCATGCGGAACAAATGATTTAACATCAGATAGTTGCGATATAAGTGATATAGATTCAACTGCAGGCGAAATAAACGAGATCGCCTCAAATCCATGCGAAAGAAATGATTATTCTTCAATACTTGCGATACAGGTGATATAGCTTCAAATGCAGACGAAGAAAAACGAGTTAGCTTCAAAATCCATACCATACACATAATTTAGCTTCAAATCAATGCAAAATAGAAGGTTTATCTTCAAATCCATGCGAAACAAATGACTTAACATCAGATACTTGCGATATAAGTGACATAGCTTCAGATGGAGGGGAAACACATGAGTTAGCTTCAAATCCATGCAAAACACAAGATTAAGCTTCAAATCAATGCTATGTAGAAGGTTTAGCTTCAAATCCTAGCGAAACACATGATTTAGCTTCAAATCAATGCGATGTAGAAGGTTTAGCTTCAAATCCATGCGGAACAAATGATTTAACATCAGATACTTGCGATATAAGTAATATAGTTTCAAATGGAGGGGAAACAAATGAGTTAGCCTCAAATCCATGCAAAACACGTGATTAAGCTTCAAATCAATGCTATGTAGAAGGTTTAGCTTCAAATCCAAGCGAAACACATGATTTAGCTTCAAATCAATGCGATGTAGAAGGTTTAGCTTCAAATCCACGCGGAACAAACGATTTAACATCAGATACTTGCGATATAAGTGATATAGCTTCAAATGGAGGGGAAACAAATGAGTTAGCTTCAAATCCATGCAAAACACATGATTAAGGTTCAAATCAATGCTATGTAGAAGGTTTAGCTTCAAATCCAAGCGAAGCACATGATTTAGCTTCAAGACAATGCGATGTAGAAGGTTTAGCTTCAAATCCATGCGACACAAACGATTTAGCTTCAGATACTTGCGATATAAGTGATATAGCTTCAGATGGAGGGGAAACACATGAATTAGATTCAAATCCATGCAAAACACATGATTAACCTTCAAATTAATGCTATGTAGATGGTTTAGCTTCAAATCCAAGCGAAACACATGATTTAGCTTCAATTCAATGCGATGTAGAAGGTTTAGCTTCAAATCCATGCAAAACGAATGATTTAGCTTCAAACACTTGGGATATAAGTGATATAGCTTCAAATGGGGAAGAATCAAACGAGTTAGCTTCATATCCAAGCGAAACACATGATTTAGCTTCCAATCTATGCGATGTAGAAGGCTTAGCTTCAAATCCATGCGAAGCAAATGATTTAACATCAGATACATGCGATATAAGTGATATAGCTTCAAATGGAGGGGATACAAATGAGTTAGCTTCAAATCCATGCAAAACACATGATTAAGATTCAAATCAATGCTATGTGGAAGGTTTAGTTTCAAATCCAAGCGAAACACATGATTTAGCTTCAAATCCATGCGGAACAAATGATTTAACATCAGATAGTTGCGATATAAGTGATATAGATTCAACTGCAGGCGAAATAAACGAGTTAGCTTCATATCCAAGCGAAACACATGATTTAGCTTCAAATCAATGCGATGTAGAAGGTTTATCTTCAAATCCATGCGAAACAAATGATTTAACATCAGATACTTGCGATATAAGTGACATAGCTTCAGATGGAGGGGAAACACATGAGTTAGCTTCAAATCCATGCAAAACACATGATTAAGCTTCAAATCAATGCTGTGTAGAATGTTTAGTTTCAAATCCAAGCGAAACACATGATTTAGCTTCAATTCAATGCGATCTAGAAGGTTTAGCTTCAAATCCATGCGGAACAAGTGATTTAACATCAGATACTTGCGATATAAGTGATATAGTTTCAAATGGAGTGGAAACAAATGAGTCAGCTTCAAATCCATGCAACACACATGATTAAGCTTCAAATCAATGCTATGTAGAAGGTTTAGCTTCAAATCCATGCGAAACACATAATTTAGCTTCAAATCAATGCGATGTAGAAGGTTTAGCTTCAAATACATGCGGAACAAATGATTAAACATCAGATGCTTGCGATATCAGTGATATAGCTTCAAATGCAGGCGAAACAAACGAGTTAGCGTCAATTCCATGCGAAACATATGATTTAGCTGCAAATCAATGCGATGTAGAAGGTTTAGCTTCAAATTCGTGCGAAACAAATGATTTAGCTTCAAACACTTGTGATATAATTGATATAGCTTCAAATGCAGACGAAAAAAAACAAGTTAGCTTCAAAATCCATACGATGCACATGATTTAGCTTCAAATCAATGCGAAGTAGAAGGTTTAGATTCAAATCCAAGCGAAACACATGATTTAGCTTCAAATCAATGCGATGTAGAAAGTTTAGCTTCAAATCCATGCGAAGCAAATGATTTAACATCAGAAACATGCACTATAAGTGATATAGCTTCAAATGGAGGGGATACAAATGAGTTAGCATCAAATCCATGCAAAACACATGATTAAGCTTCAAATCAATGCTATGTAGAAGGTTTTGCTTCAAATCCAAGCGAAACACATGATTTAGCTTCAATTCAATGCAATGTAGAAGGTTGAGCTTCAAATCCATGCAAAACGAATGATTTAGCTTCAAACACTTGGGATATAAGTGATATAGCTTCAAATGGAGAAGAATCAAACGAGTTAGCTTCATATCCAAGCGAAACACATGATTAAGCTTCCAATCTATGCGATGTAGAAGCCTTAGCTTTAAATCCATGCGAAGCAAATGATTTAACATCAGATACATGCGATACAAGTGATATAGCTTCAAATGGAGGGGATACAAATGAGTTAGATTCAAATGCATGCTAAACACATGATTAACCTTCAAACCAATGCTATGTAGAAGGTTTAGCTTCAAATCCAAGCGAAACACATGATTTAGCTTCAAATCAATGCGATGTAGAAGGATTAGCTTCAAATCCATGCGAAGCAAATGATTCAGCTTCAAACACTTGGGATATAAGTGATATAGCTTCAACAGCATGCGAAACCAACGAGCAAGCTTCATATCCAAGCGAAACACATGATTTAACTTCAAATCAATGCGATGTAGAAGGTTTAGCTTCAAATCCCTGCGAAACAAATGATTTAACATCAGATACTTGCGATATAAGTGATATAGTTTCAAATGGAAGGGAAACAAATGAGTTAGCTCCAAATCCATGCAAAATACATGATTAGGTTTCAAATCAATGCTATGTAGAAGGTTTAGCTTGAAATCCAAGCGAAACACATGATTTAGCATCAAATCAATGCGATGTAGAAGGTTTAGCTTCAAATCCATGCGGAACAAATGATTTAACATCAGATGCTTGCGATATCAGTGATATAGCTTCAAATGTAGGGGAAACAAATGAGTTAGCATCAAATCCATGCAAAACACATGATTAAGCTTCAAATCAAGGGTATGTAGAAGGTTTTGCTTCAAATCCAAGCGAAACACATGATTTAGCTTCAATTCAATGCGATGTAGAAGGTTTAGCTTCAAATCCAAGCGAAACACATGATTTAGCATCAAATCAATGCGATGTAGAAGGTTTAGCTTCAAATCCATGCGGAACAAATGATTTAACATCAGATACATGCGATATAAGTGATGTAGCTTCAAATGGAGGGGATACAAATGAGTTAGCTTCAAATCCATGCAAAACACATGATTAAGATTCAAATCAATGCTATGTAGAAGGTTTAGTTTCAAATCCAAGCGAAACACATGATTTAGCTTCAAATCCATGCGGAACAAATGATTTAACATCAGATAGTTGCGATATAAGTGATATAGTTTCAAATGGAGGGGAAACACATGAGTTAGCTTCAAATACATGCAAAATACATGATTAAGCTTCAAATCAATGCTATGTAGAAGGTTTAGCTTCAAATCCTAGCGAAACACATGACTTAGCTTCAAATCAATGCGATGTAGAAGGTTTAGCTTCAAATCCATGCGGTACAAATAATTTAACATCAGATACTTGCAATATAAGTGATATAGTTTCAAATGGAGGGGAAACAAATGAGTTAGCTTCAAATCCATGCAAAACACATGACTAAGCTTCAAATCAATGCTATGTAGAAGGTTTAGCTTCAAATCCACGCGAAACACCTGATTTTTGTTTCAAATCAATGCGATGTAGAAGGATTAGCTTCAAATCCATGCGAAGCAAATGATTGAGCTTCAAACACTTGGGATATAGGTGATATAGCTTCAACAGCATGCGAAACCAACGAGTTAGCTTCATATCCAAGCGAAACACATGATTTAGCTTCAAATCAATGCGATGTAGAAGGTTTAGCTTCAAATCCATGCGGAACAAATGATTTAACATCAGATACTTGCGATATAAGTGATATAGTTTCAAATGGAAGGGAAACAAATGAGTTAGCTTCAAATCCATGCAAAATACATGATTAGGTTTCAAATCAATGCTATGTAGAAGGTTTAGCTTCAAATCCAAGCGAAACACATGATTTAGCTTCAAATCAATGCGATGTAGAAGGTTTAGCTTCAAATCCATGCGGAACAAATGATTTTACATCAGATACTTGCGATATAAGTGATATAGCTTCAAATGGAGGGGAAACAAATGAGTTAGCATCAAATCCATGCAAAACACATGATTAAGCTTCAAATCAAGGATATGTAGAAGGTTTTGCTTCAAATCCAAGCGAAACACATGATTTAGCTTCAATTCAATGCGATGTAGAAGGTTTAGCTTCAAATCCATGCAAAACGAATGATTTAGCTTCAAACACTTGGGATATAAGTGATATAGCTTCAAATGGAGAAGAATCAAACGAGTTAGCTTCATATCCAAGCGACACACATGATTTAGCTTCCAATCTATGCGATGTAGAAGGCTTAGCTTCAAATCCATGCGAAGCAAATGATTTAACATCAGATACATGCTATATAAGTGATATAGCTTCAAATGGTGGGGATACAAATGAGTTAGCTTCAAATCCATGCAAAACACACGATTAAGATTCAAATCAATGCTATGTAGAAGGTTTAGTTTCAAATCCAAGCGAAACACATGATTTAGCTTCAAATCCATGCGGAACAAATGATTTAACATCAGATAGTTGCGATATAAGTGATATAGATTCAACTCCAGGCGAAATAAACGAGATCGCCTCAAATCCATGCGAAAAAAATGATTATTCTTCAATACTTGCGATACAGGTGATATAGCATCAAATGCAGGCAAAACATACGAGTTAGTTTCAATTCCATGAGAAACACATGATTTAGCTTAAAATTCATGCGCAACACATGGATTAGCTTCAAATTCGTGCGAAACAAATGATTTAGCTTCAAACACTTGGGATGTAAATGATATAGCTTCAAATGCAGACGAAGAAAAACGAGTTAGCTTCAAAATCCATACGATACACATAATTCAGCTTCAAATCAATGCGAAATAGAAGGTTTATCTTCAAATCCATGCGAAACAAATGATTTAACATCAGATACTTGCGATATAAGTGACATAGCTTCAGATGGAGGGGAAACACATGAGTTAGCTTCAAATCCATGCAAAACACATGATTAAGCTTCAAATCAATGCTGTGTAGAATGTTTAGTTTGAAATCCAAGCGAAACACATGATTTAGCTTCAATTCAATGCGATGTAGAAGGTTTGGCTTCAAATCCATGCAAAACAAATGATTTAGCTTTAAACACTTGGGATATAAGTGATATAGCTTCAAATGGAGAAGAATCAAACGAGTTAGCTTCATATCAAAGCGAAACACATGATTAAGCTTCCAATCTATGCGATGTAGAAGCCTTAGCTTTAAATCCATGCGAACCAAATGATTTAACATCAGATACATGCGATACAAGTGATATAGCTTCAAATGGAGGGGATACAAATGAGTTAGATTCAAATGCATGCAAAACACATGATTAAGCTGCAAACCAATGCTATGTAGAAGGTTTAGCTTCAAATCCAAGCGAAACACATGATTTAGCTTCAAATCAATGCGATGTAGAATGTTTACCTTCAAATCCATGCTTAAAAAATGATTTAGCTTCTAACACTTGGGATATAAGTGATATGGCTTCAAATGCAGACGATCAAACGAGTTAGCTTCAAAATCCATGCGATAAACTTGATTTAGCTTCAAATCAATGCGAAGTAGAAGGATTAGCTTCAAATCCGTGAAACACAAATGATTTAGCTTCAAATACTTGCGATATAAATGATATAGCTTCAAATGCAGGCGAAACAAACGAGTTAGCTTCTAATCCATGCGAAACTCATGATTTAGCTTCAAATCAATGCGATGTAGAAGGTTTACCTTCAAATCAATGCTTAACAAATAATTTAGCTCCAAATACTTGGCATATAAGTGATATAGCTTCAAATACAGACGATCAAACGAGTTAGCTTCAAAATCCATGCGATAAACTTGATTTAGCTTCAAATCAATGCGAAGTAGAAGGTTTACCTTCAAATCCATGCTTAACAAATGATTTAGCTTCAAATCAATGCGATGTAGATGGTTAACCTTCAAATCCATGCTTAAAAAATGATTTAGCTTCAAACACTTGGGATATAAGTGATATGGCATCAAATGCAGACGATCAAACGAGATAGCTTCAAAATCCATGCGATAAACTTGATTTAGCTTCAAATCAATGCGAAGTAGAAGGATTAGCATCTAATCCGTGGAACACAAATGATTTAGCTTCAAATACTTGCGATATAAATGATATAGCTTCAAATGCAGGCGAAACAAACGAGTTAGCTTCTAATCCATGCGAAACTATGATTTAGCTTCAAATCAATGCGATGTAGAAGGTTTACCTTCAAATCCATGCTTAACAAATGATTTCGCTTCAAATACTTGCGATATAAATGATATAGCTTCAAATGCAGGCGAAACAAACGTGTTAGCTGCTAATCCATGCGAAACTCATGATTTAGCTTCAAATCAATGCGATGTAGAAGGTTTACCTTCAAATCCATGCTTGACAAATGATTTAGCTTCAAACACTTGGGATATAAGTGATATGGCTTCAAATGCAGACGATCAAACGAGTTAGCTTCAAAATTCATGCGATAAACTTGATTTAGCTTCAAATCAATGCGAAGTAGAAGGATTGGTTTAAAATCCATGCAACACAAATGATTTAGCTTCAAATACTTGCGATATAAATGATATAGCTTCAAATGCAGGCGAAACAAACGAGTTAGCTTCTAATCCATGCGAAACTCATGATTTAGCTTCAAATCAATGCGATGTAGAAGGTTTACCTTCAAATCCATGCTTAAAAAATGATTTAGCTTCAAACACTTGGGATATAATTGATATGTCATCAAATGCAGACGATAAAACGAGTTAGCTTCAAAATCCATGCGATAAACTTGATTTAGCTTCAAATCAATGCGAAGTAGAAGGATTAGCTTCAAATCCGTGAAACACAAATGATTTAGCTTCAAATACTTGCGATATAAATGATATAGCTTCAAATGCAGGCGAAACAAACGAGTTAGCTTCTAATCCATGCGAAACTCATGATTTAGCTTCAAATCAATGCGATGTAGAAGGTTTACCTTCAAATCCATGCTTAAAAAATGATTTAGCTTCAAACACTTGGGATATAAGTGATATGTCATCAAATGCAGACGATCAAACGAGTTAGCTTCAAAATCCATGCGATAAACTTGATTTAGCTTCAAATCAATGCGAAGTAGAAGGATTAGCTTCAAATCCGTGAAACACAAATGATTTAGCTTCAAATAATTGCGATATAAATGATATAGCTTCAAATGCAGGCGAAACAAACGTGTTAGCTTCTAATCCATGCGAAACTCATGATGTAGCTTCAAATCAATGCTATGTAGAACATTTACCTCCAAATCCATGCTTAACAAATAATTTAGCTTCAAACACTTGGGATATAAGTGATATAGCTTCAAAGGCAGACGATCAAACGAGTTAGCTTCAAAATTCATGCGATAAACTTGATTTAGGGGTCAAATCAATGCGAAGTAGAAGGATTGGCTTAAAATCCATGCAACACAAATGATTTAGCTTCAAATACTTGCGATATAAATGATATAGCTTCAAATGCAGGCGAAACAAACGTGTTAGCTTCTAATCCATGCGAAACTCATGATTTAGCTTCAAATCAATGCGATGTAGAAGGTTTACCTTCAAATCCATGCAACACAAATGATTTCGCTTCAAATACTTGCGATATAAATGATATAGCTTCAAATGCAGGCGAAACAAACGTGTTAGCTTCTAATCCATGCGAAACTCATGATTCAGCTTCAAATCAATGCGATGTAGGAGGTTTACCTTCAAATCCATGCTTAGCAAATAATTTAGCTTCAAGCACTTGTGATATAAGTGATATGGCTTCAAATGCAGACGATCAAACGAGTTAGTTTCAAAATCCATGCGATAAACTTGATTTAGCTTCAAATCAATGCGATGTAGAAGGTTTTCCTTCAAATCCATGCTTAAAAAATGATTTAGCTTCAAACACTTGGGATATAAGTGATATGGCTTCAAATGCAGACGATCAAACGAGTTAGCTTCAAAATCCATGCGATAAACTTGATTTAGCTTCAAATCAATGCGATGTAGAAGGTTTACCTTCAAATCCATGCTTAACAAATGATTTAGCTTCAAATACTTGCGATATAAATGATATAGCTTCAAATGCAGGCGAAACAAACGAGTTAGCTTCTAATCCATGCGAAGCTCATGATTTAGCTTCAAATCCACGCGATGTAGAAGGTTTACCTTCAAATCCATGCTTAACAAATGATTTAGCTTCAAACACTTGGGATATAAGTGATATAGCTTCAAAGGCAGACGATCAAACGAGTTAGCTTCAAAATTCATGCGATAAACTTGATTTAGCTTCAAATCAATGCGAAGTAGAAGGATTGGTTTAAAATCCATGCAACACAAATGATTTAGCTTCAAATACTTGCGATATAAATGATATAGCTTCAAATGCAGGCGAAACAAACGAGTTAGCTTCTAATCCATGCGAAACTCATGATTTAGCTTCAAATCAATGCGATGTAGAAGGTTTAAATTCAAATCCATGCTTAACAAATGATTTCGCTTCAAATACTTGCGATATAAATGATATAGCTTCAAATGCAGGCGAAACAAACGAGTTAGCTTCTAATCCATGCGAAACTCATGATTTGCTTCAAATCAATGCGATGTAGAAGGTTTAACTTCAAATCCATGCTTAAAAAATGATTTAGCTTCAAGCACTTGTGATATAAGTGATATGACTTCAAATGCAGACGATCAAACGAGTTAGTTTCAAAATCCATGCGATAAACTTGATTTAGCTTCAAATCAATGCGATGTAGAAGGTTTACCTTCAAATCCATGCTTAAAAAATGATTTAGCTTCAAACACTTGGGATATAAGTGATATGGCTTCAAATGCAGACGATCAAACGAGTTAGCTTCAAAATCCATGCGATAAACTTGATTTAGCTTCAAATCAATGCGAAGTAGAAGGATTAGCTTCAAATCCGTGAAACACAAATGATTTAGCTTCAAATACTTGCGATGCTTCAAATGCAGGCGAAACAAACGAGTTAGCTTCTAATCCATGCGAAACTCATGATTTAGCTTCAAATCAATGCGATGTAGAAGGTTTACCTTCAAATCCATGCTTAACAAATAATTTAGCTTCAAACACTTGGGATATAAGTGATATAGCTTCAAATGCAGACGATCAAACGAGTTAGCTTCAAGTCCACGCGAAACAAGTGATTTAGCTTCAGACACTAGCGATATAAGTGATATAGCTTCAAATGCAGAAGAAACAAACGAGTTATCTTCAAATCCATGCATGCACTTGATTTAGCTGAAAATGAATGAGATGTAGAAGGTTTAGCTTCAAATCTATGCGAAACAAATGATTTAGCATCAGATACTTGCGATATGAGTGATATAGCTTCAAATGCAGGCGAAACAAACGAGTTAGCTTCTAATCCATGCGAAACTCATGATTTAGCTTCAAATCAATGTGATGTAGAAGGTTTACATTCAAATCCATGCTTAACAAATAATTTAGCATCAAACACTTGGGATATAAGTGATATAGCTTCAAATGCAGACGATCAAACGAATTAGCTTCAAAATCATGCGATAAACTTGATTTTAGCTTCAAATCAATGCGAAGTAGAAGGATTAGCTTCAAATCAATGCGAAGTAGAAGGGTTAGCTTCAAATCCGTGCAACACAAATGATGTAGCTTCAAATACTTGCGATATAAATCATATAGCTTCAAATGCAGGCGTAACAAACGAGTTAGCTTCTAATCCATGCGAAACTCTTGATTTAGCTTCAAATCAATGCGATGTAGAAGGTTTACCTTCAAATCCATGCTTAACAAATGATTTAGCTTCAAACACTTCTGATATAAGTGACATAGCTTCAAATGCAGACGATTCAAACGAGTTAGCTTCATAATCCACGCGATAAATTTGATTTAGCTTCAAATCAATGCGAAGTAGAAGGATGAGCTTCAAATACCATGCAACACAAATGATTTAGCTTCAAATACTAGCGATATAAGTGATATGGCTTCAAATGCAGACGATCAAACGAGTTAGCTTCAAAATCCATGCGATAAACTTGATTTAGCTTCAAATCAATGCGATGTAGAAGGTTTACCTTCAAATCCATGCTTAACAAATGATTTAGCTTCAAATACTTGCGATATAAATGATATAGCTTCAAATGCAGGCGAAACAAACGAGTTAGCTTCTAATCCATGCGAAGCTCATGATTTAGCTTCAAATCCACGCGATGTAGAAGGTTTACCTTCAAATCCATGCTTAACAAATGATTTAGCTTCAAACACTTGGGATATAAGTGATATAGCTTCAAAGGCAGACGATCAAACGAGTTAGCTTCAAATTCATGCGATAAACTTGATTTAGCTTCAAATCAATGCGAAGTAGAAGGATTGGTTTAAAATCCATGCAACACAAATGATTTAGCTTCAAATACTTGCGATATAAATGATATAGCTTCAAATGCAGGCGAAACAAACGAGTTAGCTTCTAATCCATGCGAAACTCATGATTTTAGCATCAAATCAATGCGATGTAGAAGGTTTAAATTCAAATCCATGCTTAACAAATGATTCGCTTCAAATACTTGCGATATAAATGATATAGCTTCAAATGCAGGCGAAACAAACGAGTTAGCTTCTAATCCATGCGAAACTCATGATTTGCTTCAAATCAATGCGATGTAGAAGGTTTAACTTCAATCCATGCTTAAAAAATGATTTAGCTTCAAGCACTTGTGATATAAGTGATATGACTTCAAATGCAGACGATCAAACGAGTTAGTTTCAAATTCCATGCGATAAACTTGATTTAGCTTCAAATCAATGCGATGTAGAAGGTTTACCTTCAAATCCATGCTTAAAAAATGATTTAGCTTCAAACACTTGGGATATAAGTGATATGGCTTCAAATGCAGACGATCAAACGAGTTAGCTTCAAAATCCATGCGATAAACTTGATTTAGCTTCAAATCAATGCGAAGTAGAAGGATTAGCTTCAAATCCGTGAAACACAAATGATTTAGCTTCAAATACTTGCGATATAATGATATAGCTTCAAATGCAGGCGAAACAACGAGTTAGCTTCTAATCCATGCGAAACTCATGATTTAGCTTCAAATCAATGCGATGTAGAAGGGTTTACCTTCAAATCCATGCTTAACAAATAATTTAGCTTCAAACACTTGGGATATAAGTGATATAGCTTCAAATGCAGACGATCAAACGAGTTAGCTTCAAGTCCACGCGAACAAGTGATTTAGCTTCAGACACTAGCGATATAAGTGATATAGCTTCAAATGCAGAAGAAACAAACGAGTTATCTTCAAATCCATGCCATGCACTTGATTTAGCTGAAAATGAATGAGATGTAGAAGGTTTAGCTTCAAATCTATGCGAAACAAATGATTTAGCATCAGATACTTGCGATATGAGTGATATAGCTTCAAATGCAGGCGAAACAAACGAGTTAGCTTCTAATCCATGCGAAACTCATGATTTAGCTTCAAATCAATGTGATGTAGAAGGTTTACATTCAAATCCATGCTTAACAAATAATTTAGCATCAAACACTTGGGATATAAGTGATATTGCTTCAAATGCAGACGATCAAACGAATTAGCTTCAAAATCCATGCGATAAACTTGATTTAGCTTCAAATCAATGCGAAGTAGAAGGATTAGCTTCAAATCAATGCGAAGTAGAAGGGTTAGCTTCAAATCCGTGCAACACAAATGATGTAGCTTCAAATACTTGCGATATAAATCATATAGCTTCAAATGCAGGCGTAACAAACGAGTTAGCTTCTAATCCATGCGAAACTCTTGATTTAGCTTCAAATCAATGCGATGTAGAAGGTTACCTTCAAATCCATGCTTAACAAATGATTTAGCTTCAAACACTTCTGATATAAGTGACATAGCTTCAAATGCAGACGATCAAACGAGTTAGCTTCATAATCCACGCGATAAATTTGATTTAGCTTCAAATCAATGCGAAGTAGAAGGATGAGCTTCAAATCCATGCAACACAAATGATTTAGCTTCAAATACTAGCGATATAAATGATATTGCTTCAAATGCAGGCAAAACAAACGTGTTAGCTTCTAATCCATGCGAAACTCATGATTTAGCTTCAAATCAATGCGATGTAGAAGGTTTACCTTCAAATCCATGCTTAACAAATGATTTAGCTTCAAATACAAGGGATATAAATGATATAGCTTCAATGCAGAAGAAACAAACGTGTTAGCTTCTAATCCATGCGAAACTCATGATTTAGCTTCAAATCAATGCGATGTAGAAGGTTTACCTTCAAATCCATGCACAACAAACGATTTAGCTTCAGACACTTGGGATATAAGTGATATAGCTTCAAATGCAGACGATCAAACGAGTTAGCTTCAAGTCCACGCGAAACAAGTGATTTAGCTTCAGACACTTGCGATATAAGTGATATAGCTTCAAATGCAGAAGAAACAAACGAGTTAGCATCTAATCCATGCGAAACTCATGATTTAGCTTCAAATCAATGCGATGTATAAGGTTTACCTTCAAATCAATGCTTAACAAATAATTTAGCTTCAAACACTTGGCATATAAGTGATATAGCTTCAAATGCAGACGATCAAACGATTTAGCTTCTAATCCATGCGAAACTCATGATTTAGCTTCAAATCAATGCGATGTAGAAGGTTTACCTTCAAATCCATGCACAACAAATGATTTAGCTTCAAATACTTGCGATATAAATGATATAGCTTCAAATGCAGGCGAAACAAACGTGTTAGCTTCTAATCCATGCGAAACTCATGATTTAGCTTCAAATCAATGCGATGTAGAAGGTTTACCTTCTAATCCATGCTTAAAAAATGATTTAGCTTCAAATACTTGCGATATAAATGATATAGCTTCAAATGCAGACGATCAAACAAGTTAGCCACAAAATCCATGCGATAAACTTGATTTAGCTTCAAATCAATGCGAAGTAGAAGGATTAGCTTAAAATCCATGCAACACAAATGATTTATCTTCAAATACTTGCGATATAAATGATATAGCTTCAAATGCAGGCGAAACAAACGAGTTAGCTTCTAATCCATGCGAACCTCATGATTTAGCTTCAAATCAATGCGATGTAGAAGGTTTACCTTTAAATCCATGCTTAACAAATAATTTAGCTTCAAACACTTGGGATATAAGTGATATAGCTTCAAATGCAGACGATCAAACGAGTTAGCTTCAAAATCCATGCGATAAACTTGATTTAGCTTCAAAACAATGCGAAGTAGAAGGATTAGCTTAAATCCATGCAACACAAATGATTTAGCTTCAAATACTTGCGATATAAATGATATAGCTTCATATGTAGGCGAAACAAACGAGTTAGCTTCTAATCCATGCGAAACTCATGATTTAGCTTCAATCCATTTACCATCTAATCCATTACCTTCAAATCATGCTTAACAAATAATTTAGCTTCAACCACTTGGGATATAAGTGATATAGCTTTCAAATGCAGACGATCAAACGAGTTAGCTTCAAATCCATGCGATAAACTTGATTTAACTTCAAATCAATGCGAAGTAGAAGGATTAGCTTCAAATCCATGCAACACAAATGATTTAGCATCAGACACTTGGGATATAAATGATATAGCTTCAAATGCAGGCGAAACAAACGAGTTAGCTTCTAATCAATGCGAAACTCATGATTTAGCTTCAAATCAATGCGATGTAGAAGTTCTACCTTCAAATCCATGCTTAAAAAATGATTTAGCTTCAAATACTTGCGATATAAATGATATAGCTTCAAATGCAGACGATCAAACAAGTTAGCCACAAAATCCATGCGATAAACTTGATTTAGCTTCAAATCAATGCGAAGTAGAAGGATTAGCTTCAAATCCATTCAACACAAATGATTTAGCTTCAGACACTTGGGATATAAGTGATATAGCTTCAATGCAGACGATCAAACGAGTTAGCATCTAATCCATGCGAAACTCATGATTTAGCTTCAAATCAATGCGATGTAGAAGGTTTACCTTCAAATCCATGCTTAACAAATAATTTAGCTTCAAACACTTGGGATATAAGTGATATAGCTTCAAATGCAGACGAGTCAAACGAGTTAGCTTTAAGTCCACGCGAAACAAGTGATTTAGCTTCAGACACTTGCGATATAAGTGATATAGCTTCAAATGCAGAAGAAACAAACGAGTTATCTTCAAATCCATGCCATGCACTTGAGTTAGCTGAAAATGAATGAGATGTAGAAGGTTTAGCTTCAAATCTATGCGAAACAAATGACTTAGCATCAGATACTTGCGATATAAGTGATATAGCTTCAAATGCAGGTGAAACAAACGAGTTAGCTTCTGATCCATGCGAAACTCATGATTTAGCTTCAAATCAATGTGATGTAGAAGGTTTACCTTCAAATCCATGCTTAACAAATAATTTAGCATCAAACACTTGGTATATAAGTGATATAGCTTTCAAATGCATAGATCAAACGTGTAGCTTCAAAATCCATGCGATAAACTTGATTTAACTTCAAATCAATGCGAAGTAGAAGGCTTAGCTTCAATCCATGCGAAACAAATGATTTAGGTTCAGATACTTGCGGTATAAATGATACAGCTTCAAATGCAGACGAAACAAACGAGTTAGCTTCATATCTATGCGAAAACACATGATTTAGCTTCAAATCCATGCGATGTAGAAGGTTTACCTTCAAATCATGCTTAATAAATGATTTAGCTTCAAATACTTGGGATATAAGTGATATAGCTTCAAATGCAAACGATCAAACGAGTTAGCCTCAAAATCCATGCGATAAACTTGATTTAGCTTCAAATCAATGCGAAGTAGAAGGCTTAGCTTCAAATCCATGCGAAACAAATGATTTAGGTTCAGATACTTGCGGTATAAATGATACAGCTTCAAATGTAGGCGAAACAAACGAGTTAGCTTCTAATCCATGCGAAACTCATGATTAGCTTCAAATAAATGCGATGTAGAAGGTTTACCTTCAAATCCATGCTTAAAAAATGATTTAGCTTCAAACACTTGGGATATAAGTGATATAGCTTCAAATGCAGAAGAAACAAACGAGTTATCTTCAAATCCATGCCATGCACTTGATTTAGCTGAGAATCAATGCGAAGTAGAAGGATGAGTTTCAAATCCATGCAACACAAATGATTTAGCTTCAAATACTTGCGATATAAATGATATAGCTTCAAATGTAGGCGAAACAAACGAGTTAGCTTCTAATCCATGCGAAACTCATGATTTAGCTTCAAATAAATGCGATGTAGAAGGTTTACCTTCAAATCCATGCGTAACAAATAATTTAGCTTCAAACACTTGGGATATAAGTGATATAGCTTCAAATGCAGACGATCAAACGAGTTAGCTTCAAAATCCATGCGATAAACTTGATTTAGCATCAAATCAATGCGAAGTAGAAGGATTAGCTTCAAATCCATGCAACACAAGTGATTTAGCTTCTGACACTTGGGATATAAGTGATATAGCTTCAAATGCAGACGATCAAACGAGTTAGCTTCAAGTCCACGCGAAACAAGTGATTTAGCTTCAGACTTTTGCGATATAAGTGATATAGCTTCAAATGCAGAAGACACAAACGAGTTATCTTCAAATCCATGCCATGCACTTGATTTAGCTGAAAATCAATGCGATGTAGTAGGTTTAGCTTCAAATCCATGCGAAACAAATGATTTAGGTTCAGATTCTTGCGGTATAAATGATACAGCTTCAAATGCAGACGACACAAACGAGTTAGCTTCACATCTATGCGAAACACATGATTTAGCTTCAAATCAATGCGATGTAGACGGTTTACCTTCAAATCCATGCTTAATAAATGATTTAGCTTCAAATACTTGGGATATAAGTGATATAGTTTCAAATGCAAACGATCAAACGAGTTAGCTTCTAATCCATGTGAAACTCATGATTTAGCTTGAAATAAATGCGATGTAGAAGGTTTACCTTCAAATCCATGCTTAAAAAATGATTTAGCTTCAAACACTTGGGATATAAGTGATCTAGCTTCAAATGCAGAAGAAACAAACGAGTTATCTTCAAATCCATGCCATGCACTTGATTTAGCTGAGAATCAATGCGAAGTAGAAGGATGAGTTTCAAATCCATGCAACACAAATGATTTAGCTTCAAATACTTGCGATATAAATGATATAGCTTCAAATGCAGGCGAAACAAACGTGTTAGCTTATAATCCATGCGAAACTCATGATTTAGCTTCAAATCAATGCGATGTAGAAGGTTTACCTTCTAATCCATGCTTAAAAAATGATTTAGCTTCAAATACTTGCGATATAAATGATATAGCTTCAAATGCAGACGATCAAACAAGTTAGCCACAAAATCCATGCGATAAACTTGATTTAGATTCAAAACAATGCGAAGTAGAAGGATTAGCTTAAAATCCATGCAACACAAATGATTTAGCTTCAAATACTTGCGATATAAATGATATAGCTTCAAATGTAGGCGAAACAAACGAGTTAGCTTCTAATCCATGCGAAACTCATGATTTAGCTTCAAATCAATGCGATGTAGAAGGTTTACCTTCAAATCCATGCTTAACAAATGATTTAGCTTCAAACACTTCGGATATAAGTGACATAGCTTCAAATGAAGACGATCAAACGAGTTAGCTTCATAATCCACGCGATAAATTTGATTTAGCTTCAAATCATTGCGAAGCAGAAGGATGAGCTTCAAATCCATGCAACACAAATGATTTAGCTTCAAATACTAGCGATATAAATGATATAGCTTCAAATGCAGGCAAAACAAACGTGTTAGCTTCTAATCCATGCGAAACTCATGATTTAGCTTCAAATCAATGCGATGTAGAAGGTTTACCTTCAAATCCATGCTTAACAAATAATTTAGCTTCAAACACTTGGGATATAAGTGATATAGCTTGAAATGCAGACGATCAAACGAGTTAGCTTCAAGTCGACGCGAAACAAGTGATTTAGCTTCAGACACTTGCGATATAAGTGATATAGCTTCAAATGCAGAAGAAACAAACGAGTTAGCTTCTAATCCATGCGAAACTCATGATTTAGCTTCAAATCAATGTGATGTAGAAGGTTTACCTTCAAATCCATGCTTAACAAATAATTTAGCATCAAACACTTGGGATATAAGTGATATAGCTTCAAATGCAGACGATCAAACGAATTAGCTTCAAAATCCACGCGATAAACTTCATTTAGGTTCAAATCAATGCGAAGTAGAAGGATTAGCTTCAAATCAATGCGAAGTAGAAGGATTAGCTTAAAATCCATGCAACACAAATGATGTAGCTTCAAATACTTGCGATATAAATCATATAGCTTCAAATGCAGGCGAAACAAACAAGTTAGCTTCTAATCCATGCGAAACTCTTGATTTAGCTTCAAATCAATGCGATGTAGAAGGTTTACCTTCAAATCCATGCTTAACAAATGATTTAGCTTCAAACACTTCGGATATAAGTGACATAGCTTCAAATGCAGACGATCAAACGAGTTAGCTTCATAATCCACGCGATAAATTTGATTTAGCTTCAAATCATTGCGAAGTAGAAGGATGAGCTTCAAATCAATGCAACACAAATGATTTAGCTTCAAATACTAGCGATATAAATGATATAGCTTCAAATGCAGGCAAAACAAACGTGTTAGCTTCTAATCCATGCGAAACTCATGATTTAGCTTCAAATCAATGCGATGTAGAAGGTTTACCTTCAAATCCTGCTTAACAAATAATTTAGCTGCAAACACTTGGGATATAAGTGATATAGCTTGAAATGCAGACGATCAAACGAGTTAGCTTCAAGTCGACGCGAAACAAGTGATTTAGCTTCAGACACTTGCGATATAAGTGATATAGCTTCAAATGCAGAAGAAACAAACGAGTTATCTTCTAATCCGTGCGAAGCTCATGATTTAGCTTCAAATCAATGCGATGTAGAAGGTTTATCTTCAAATCCATGCTTAACAAATAATTTAGCTTCAAACACTTGGGATATAAGTTATATAGCTTGAAATGCAGACGATCAAACGAGTTAGCTTCAAAATCCATGCGATATACTTGATTTAGCTTCAAATCAATGCGAAGTAGAAGGATTAGCTTCAAATCCGTGAAACACAAATGATTTAGCTTCAAATACTTGCGATATAAATGATATAGCTTCAAATGCAGGCGAAACAAACGAGTTAGCTTCTAATCCATGCGAAACTCATGATTTAGCTTCAAATCAATGCGATGTAGAAGGTTTACCTTCAAATCCATGCTTAAAAATGATTTAGCTTCAAACACTTGGGATATAAGTGATATATCATCAAATGCAGACGATCAAACGAGTTAGCTTCAAAATCCATGCGAATAACTTGATTTAGCTTCAAATCAATGCGAAGTAGAAGGATTAGCTTCAAATCCGTGAAACACAAATGATTTAGCTTCAAATACTTGCGATATAAATGATATAGCTTCAAATGCAGGCGAAACAAACGTGTTAGCTTCTAATCCATGCCGAAACTCATGATTTAGCTTCAAATCAATGCGATGTAGAAGGTTTACCTTCAAATCCATGCTTAAAAAATGATTTAGCTTCAAACACTTGGGATATATGTGATATGGCATCAAATGCAGGCGAAACAAACGAGTTAGCTTCTAATCCATGCGAAACTCTTGATTTAGCTTCAAATCAATGCGATGTAGAAGGTTTACCTTCAAATCCATGCTTAACAAATGATTTCGCTACAAATACTTGCGATATAAATGATATAGCTTCAAATGCAGGCGAAACAAACGTGTTAGCTTCTAATCCATGCCAAACTCATGATTTAGCTTCAAATCAATGCTATGTAGAACATTTACCTCCAAATCCATGCTTAACAAATAATTTAGCTTCAAACACTTGGGATATAAGTGATATAGCTTCAAAGGCAGACGATAAAACGAGTTAGCTTCAAAATTCATGCGATAAACTTGATTTAGCTTCAAATCAATGCGAAGTAGAAGGATTGGCTTAAAATCCATGCAACACAAATGATTTAGCTTCAATACTTGCGATGTACATGATATAGCTTCAAATGCAGGCGAAATAACGTGTTAGCTTCTAATCCATGCGAAACTCATGATTTAGCTTCAAATCAATGCGATGTAGAAGGTTTACCTTCAAATCCGTGAAACACAAATGATTTAGCTTCAAATACTTGCGATATAAATGATATAGCTTCAAATGCAGGCGAAACAAACGAGTTAGCTTCTAATCCATGCGAAACTCATGATTTAGCTTCAAATCAATGCGATGTAGAAGGTTTACCTTCAAATCCATGCTTAAAAAATGATTTAGCTTCAAACACTTGGGATATAAGTGATATGTCATCAAATGCAGACGATCAAACGAGTTAGCTTCAAAATCCATGCGATAAACTTGATTCAGCTTCAAATCAACGCGAAGTAGAAGGATTAGCTTCAAATCCGTGAAACACAAATGACTTAGCTTCAAAAACTTGCGATATAAATGATATAGCTTCAAATGCAGGCGAAACAAACGAGTTAGCTTCTAATCCATGCGAACTCTTGATTTAGCTTCAAATCAATGCGATGTAGAAGGTTTACCTTCAAATCCATGCTTAACAAATGATTTAGCTTCAAACACTTCTGATATAAGTGACATAGCTTCAAATGCAGACGATCAAACGAGTTAGCTTCATAATCCACGCGATAAATTTGATTTAGCTTCAAATCAATGCGAAGTAGAAGGATGAGCTCAAATCCATGCAACACAAATGATTTAGCTTCAAATACTAGCGATATAAATGATATAGCTTCAAATGCAGGCAAAACAAACGTGTTAGCTTCTAATCCATGCGAAACTCATGATTTAGCTTCAAATCAATGCGATGTAGAAGGTTTAACTTCAAATCCATGCTTAAAAAATGATTTAGCTTCAAGCACTTGGATATAATTGATATGGCTTCAAATGCAGTCGATCAAACGAGTTAGCTTCAAAATCATGCGATAAACTTGATTTAGCTTCAAATCAATGCGATGTAGAAGGTTTACCTTCAAATCCATGCTTAACAAATAATTTAGCTTCAAACACTTGGGATATAAGTGATATAGCTTCAAATGCAGACGCTCAAACGAGTTAGCTTCAAGTCCACGCGAAACAAGTGATTTAGCTTCAGACGCTAGCGATATAAGTGATATAGCTTCAAATGCAGAAGAAACAAACGAGTTATCTTCAAATCCATGCCATGCACTTGATTTAGCTGAAAATGAATGAGATGTAGAAGGTTTAGCTTCAAATCTATGCGAAACAAATGATTTAGCATCAGATACTTGCGATATGAGTGATATAGCTTCAAATGCAGGCGAAACAAACGAGTTAGCTTCTAATCCATGCGAAACTCATGATTTAGCTTCAAATCAATGTGATGTAGAGGGTTTACATTCAAATCCATGCTTAACAAATAATTTAGCATCAAACACTTGGGATATAAGTGATATAGCTTCAAATGCAGACGATCAAACGAATTAGCTTCAAAATCCATGCGATAAACTTGATTTAGCTTCAAATCAATGCGAAGTAGAAGGATTAGCTTCAAATCAATGCGAAGTAGAAGGGTTAGCTTCAAATCCGTGCAACACAAATGATGTAGCTTCAAATACTTGCGATATAAATCATATAGCTTCAAATGCAGGAGAAACAAACGAGTTAGCTTCTAATCCATGCGAAACTCATGATTTAGCTTCAAATCAATGTGATGTAGAAGGTTTACCTTCAAATCCATGCTTAACAAATAATTTAGCATCAAACACTTGGGATATAAGTGATATAGCTTCAAATGCAGACGATCAAACGAATTAGCTTCAAAATCCACGCGATAAACTTCATTTAGGTTCAAATCAATGCGAAGTAGAAGGATTAGCTTCAAATCAATGCGAAGTAGAAGGATTAGCTTAAAATCCATGCAACACAAATGATGTAGCTTCAAATACTTGCGATATAAATCATATAGCTTCAAATGCAGGCGAAACAAACAAGTTAGCTTCTAATCCATGCGAAACTCTTGATTTAGCTTCAAATCAATGCGATGTAGAAGGTTTACCTTCAAATCATGCTTAACAAATGATTTAGCTTCAAACACTTCGGATATAAGTGACATAGCTTCAAATGCAGACGATCAAACGAGTTAGCTTCATAATCCACGCGATAAATTTGATTTAGCTTCAAATCATTGCGAAGTAGAAGGATGAGCTTCAAATCCATGCAACACAAATGATTTAGCTTCAAATACTAGCGATATAAATGATATAGCTTCAAATGCAGGCAAAACAAACGTGTTAGCTTCTAATCCATGCGAAACTCATGATTTAGCTTCAAATCAATGCGATGTAGAAGGTTTACCTTCAAATCCATGCTTAACAAATAATTTAGCTGCAAACACTTGGGATATAAGTGATATAGCTTGAAATGCAGACGATCAAACGAGTTAGCTTTAAGTCGACGCGAAACAAATGATTTAGCTTTAGACACTTGCGATATAAGTGATAATAGCTTCAAATGCAGGCGAAACAAACGAGTTAGCTTCTAATCCATGCGAAACTCATGATTTAGCTTCAAATCAATGCGATGTAGAAGGTTTACCTTCAAATCCATGCTTAAAAAATGATTTAGCTTCAAACACTTGGGATATAAGTGATATGTCATCAAATGCAGACGATCAAACGAGTTAGCTTCAAAATCCATGCGATAAACTTGATTTAGCTTCAAATCAATGCGAAGTAGAAGGATTAGCTTCAAATCCGTGAAACACAAATGATTTAGCTTCAAATACTTGCGATATAAATGATATAGCTTCAAATGCAGGCGAAACAAACGTGTTAGCTTCTAATCCATGCGAAACTCATGATTTAGCTTCAAATCAATGCGATGTAGAAGGTTTACCTTCAAATCCATGCTTAAAAAATGATTTAGCTTCAAACACTTGGGATATATGTGATATGGCATCAAATGCAGGCGAAACAAACGAGTTAGCTTCTAATCCATGCGAAACTCTTGATTTAGCTTCAAATCAATGCGATGTAGAAGGTTTACCTTCAAATCCATGCTTAACAAATGATTTCGCTACAAATACTTGCGATATAAATGATATAGCTTCAAATGCAGGCGAAACAAACGTGTTAGCTTCTAATCCATGCCAAACTCATGATTTAGCTTCAAATCAATGCTATGTAGAACATTTACCTCCAAATCCATGCTTAACAAATAATTTAGCTTCAAACACTTGGGATATAAGTGATATAGCTTCAAAGGCAGACGATCAAACGAGTTAGCTTCAAAATTCATGCGATAAACTTGATTTAGCTTCAAATCAATGCGAAGTAGAAGGATTGGCTTAAAATCCATGCAACACAAATGATTTAGCTTCAAATACTTGCGATGTAAATGATATAGCTTCAAATGCAGGCGAAACAAACGTGTTAGCTTCTAATCCATGCGAAACTCATGATTTAGCTTCAAATCAATGTGATGTAGAGGGTTTACATTCAAATCCATGCTTAACAAATAATTTAGCATCAAACACTTGGGATATAAGTGATATAGCTTCAAATGCAGACGATCAAACGAATTAGCTTCAAAATCCATGCGATAAACTTGATTTAGCTTCAAATCAATGCGAAGTAGAAGGATTAGCTTCAAATCAATGCGAAGTAGAAGGGTTAGCTTCAAATCCGTGCAACACAAATGATGTAGCTTCAAATACTTGCGATATAAATCATATAGCTTCAAATGCAGGAGAAACAAACGAGTTAGCTTCTAATCCATGCGAAACTCTTGATTTAGCTTCAAATCAATGCGATGTAGAAGGTTTACCTTCAAATCCATGCTTAACAAATGATTTAGCTTCAAACACTTCTGATATAAGTGACATAGCTTCAAATGCAGACGATCAAACGAGTTAGCTTCATAAATCCACGCGATAAATTTGATTTAGCTTCAAATCAATGCGAAGTAGAAGGATGAGCTTCAAATCCATGCAACACAAATGATTTAGCTTCAAATACTAGCGATATAAATGATATAGCTTCAAATGCAGGCAAAACAAACGTGTTACCTTCTAATCCATGCGAAACTCATGATTTAGCTTCAAATCAATGCGATGTAGAAGGTTTAACTTCAAATCCATGCTTAAAAAATGATTAGCTTCAAGCACTTGGGATATAATTGATATGGCTTCAAATGCAGTCGATCAAACGAGTTAGCTTCAAAATCCATGCGATAAACTTGATTTAGCTTCAAATCAATGCGATGTAGAAGGTTTACCCTGTCAAATCCATGCTTAACAAATAATTTAGCTTCAAACACTTGGGATATAAGTGATATAGCTTCAAATGCAGACGATCAAACGAGTTAGCTTCAAGTCCACGCGAAACAAGTGATTTAGCTTCAGACACTAGCGATATAAGTGATATAGCTTCAAATGCAGAAGAAACAAACGAGTTATCTTCAAAATCCATGCCATGCACTTGATTTAGCTGAAAATGAATGAGATGTAGAAGGTTTAGCTTCAAATCTATGCGAAACAAATGATTTAGCATCAGATACTTGCGGTATAAATGATGCAGATTCAAATGCAGACGAAACAAACGAGTTAGCTTCATATCTATGCGAAACACATGATTTAGCTTCAAATCAATGCGATGTAGAAGGTTTACCTTCAAATCCATGCTTAAAAAATGATTTAGCTTCAAACACTTGGGATATAAGTGATATGGCTTCAAATGCAGACGATCAAACGAGTTAGCTTCAAAATACATGCGATAAACTTCATTTAGCTTCAAATCAATGCGATGTAGAAGGTTTACCTTCAAATCCATGCTTAACAAATGATTTAGCTTCAAATACTTGCGATATAAATGATATAGCTTCAAATGCAGGCGAAACAAACGTGTTAGCTTGTAATCCATGCGAAACTCATGATTTAGCTTCAAATCAATGCGATGTAGAAGGTTTATCTTCAAATCCATGCTTAACAAGTGATTTAGCTTCAAACACTTGGGATATACGTGATATAGCTTCAAATGCAGACGATCAAACGAGTTAGCTTCAAAATCCATGCGAAAACTTGATTTAGCTTCAAATCAATGCGAAGTAGAAGGATTAGCTTAAAATCCATGCAACACAAATGATCTAGCTTCAAATACTTGCGATATAAATGATATAGCTTCAAATGCAGGCGAAACAAACGTGTTAGCTTCTAATCCATGCGAAACTCATGATTTAGCTTCAAATCTATGCGATGTAGAAGGTTTACCTTCAAATCCATGCTTAACAAATAATTTAGCTTCAAACACTTGGGATATAAGTGATATAGCTTCAAATGCAGACGATCAAACGAGTTAGCTTCAAAATCCATGCGATAAACTTGATTTAGTTTCAAATCAATGCGAAGTAGAAGGATGAGCTTCAAATCCATGTAACACAAATGATTTAGCTTCAAATACTTGCGATATAAATGATATAGCTTCAAATGTAGGCGAAACAAACGAGTTAGCTTCTAATCCATGCGAAGCTCATGATTTAGCTTCAAATCAATGCGATGTAGAAGGTTTACCTTCAAATCCATGCTTAACAAATAATTTAGCTTCAAACACTTGGGATATAAGTGATATAGCTTGAAATGCTGACGATCAAACGAGGTAGCTTCAAAATCCATACGATAAACTTGATTTAGCTTCAAATCAATGCGAAGTAGAAGGATTAGCTTCAAATCCATGCAACACAAGTGATTTAGCTTCAGACACTTGGGATATAAGTGATATAGCTTCAAATGCAGACGATCAAACGAGTTAGCTTCAAGTCCACGCGAAACAAGTGATTTAGCTTCAGACACTTGCGATATAAGTGATATAGCTTCAAATGCAGAAGAAACAAACGAGTTATCTTCAAATCCATGCCAAGCACTTGATTTAGCTGAAAATCAATGCGATGTAGAAGGTTTAGCTTCAAATCCATGCGAAACAAATGATTTAGCATCAGATACTTGCGATATAAGTGATATAGCTTCAAATGCAGGAGAAACAAACGAGTTATCTTCTAATCCATGCGAAACTCATCATTTAGCTTCAAATCAATGCGATGTAGAAGGTTTACCTTCAAATCCATGCACAACAAATGATTTAGCTTCAAACACTTGGGATATACGTGATATAGCTTCAAATGCAGACGATCAAACGAGTTAGCATCAAAATCCATGCGATAAACTTGATTTAGCTTCAAATCAATGCGAAGTAGAAGGATTAGCTTAAAATCCATGCAACACAAATGATTTAGCTTCAAATACTTGCGATATATATGATATAGCTTCAAATGCTGGCGAAACAAACGTGTTAGCTTCTAATCCATGCGAAACTCATGATTTAGCTTCAAATCAATGCGATGTAGAAGGTTTACCTTCAAATCCATGCTTAACAAGTGATTTAGCTTCAAACACTTGGGATATACGTGATATAGCTTCAAATGCAGACGATCAAACGAGTTAGCTTCAAAATCCATGCGATAAACTTGATTTAGCTTCAAATCAATGCGAAGTAGAAGGATTAGCTTAAAATCCATGCAACACAAATGATCTAGCTTCAAATACTTGCGATATAAATGATATAGCTTCAAATGCAGGCGAAACAAACGTGTTAGCTTCTAATCCATGCGAAACTCATGATTTAGCTTCAAATCAATGCGATGTAGAAGGTTTACCTTCAAATCCATGCTTAACAAATAATTTAGCTTCAAACACTTGGGATATAAGTGATATAGCTTCAAATGTAGACGATCAAACGAGTTAGCTTCAAAATCCATGCGATAAACTTGATTTAGCTTCAAATCAATGCGAAGTAGAAGGATGAGCTTCAAATCCATGTAACACAAATGATTTAGCTTCAAATACTTGCGATATAAATGATATAGCTTCAAATGTAGGCGAAACAAACGAGTTAGCTTCTAATCCATGCGAAACTCATGATTTAGCTTCAAATCAATGCGATGTAGAAGGTTTACCTTCAAATCCATGCTTAATAAATAATTTAGCTTCAAACACTTGGGATATAAGTGATATAGCTTCAAATGCAGACGATCAAACGAGTTAGCCTCAAAATCCATGCGATAAACTTGATTTAGCTTGAAATCAATGCGAAGTAGAAGGATGAGCTTCAAATCCATGCAACACAAATGATTTAGCTTCAAATACTTGCGATATAAATGATATAGCTTCAAATGCAGGCGAAACAAACGTGTTAGCTTCTAATCCATGCGAAACTCATGATTTAGCTTCAAATCAATGCGATGTAGAAGGTTTACCTTCAAATCCATGCTTAACAAATAATTTAGCTTCAAACACTTGGGATATAAGTGATATAGCTTCAAATGCAGACGATCAAACGAATTAGCTTCAAAATCCATGCGATAAACTTGATTTAGCTTCAAATCAATGCGAAGTAGAAGGATTAGCTTCAAATCCATGCAACACAAATGATTTAGCTTCAGACACTTGGGATATAAGTGATATAGCTTCAAATGCAGACGATCAAACGAGTTAGCTTCAAGTCCACGCGAAAAAAGTGGTTTAGCTTCAGACATATGCGATATAAGTGATATAGCTTCAAATGCAGAAGACACAAACGAGTTATCTTCAAATCCATGCCATGCACTTGATTTAGCTGAAAATCAATGCGATGTAGAAGGTTTAGCTTCAAATCCATGCGAAACAAATGATTTAGTTTCAGATACTTGCGGTATAAATGATACAGATTCAAATGCAGACGAAACAAACGAGTTAGCTTCATATCTATGCGAAACACATGATTTAGCTTCAAATCAATGCGATGTAGAAGGTTTACCTTCAAATCCATGCTTAAAAAATGATTTAGCTTCAAACACTTGGGATATAAGTGGTATGGCTTCAAATGCAGACGATCAAACGAGTTAGCTTCAAAATCCATGCGATAAACTTCATTTAGCTTCAAATCAATGCGATGTAGAAGGTTTACCTTCAAATCCATGCTTAACAAATGATTTAGCTTCAAATACTTGCGATATAAATGATATAGCTTCAAATGCAGGCGAAACAAACGTGTTAGCTTGTAATCCATGCGAATCTCATGATTTAGCTTCAAATCAATGCGATGTAGAAGGTTTACCTCCAAATCCATGCTTAACAAATAATTTAGCTTCAAACACTTGGGATATAAGTGATATAGCTTCAAATGCAGAAGATCAAACGAGTTAGCCTCAAAATCCATGCGATAAACTTGATTTAGCTTCAAATCAATGCGAAGTAGAAGGGTGAGCTTCAAATCCATGCAACACAAATGATTTAGCTTCAAATACTTGCTATATAAATGATATAGCTTCAAATGTAGACGAAACAAACGAGTTAGCTTCTAATCCATGCGAAACTCATGATTTAGCTTCAAATAAATGCGATGTAGAAGGTTTACCTTCAAATCCATGCTTAACAAATAATTTAGCTTCAAACACTTGGGATATAAGTGATATAGCTTCAAATGCAGACGATCAAACGAGTTAGTCTCAAAATCCATGCGATAAACTTGATTTAGCTTGAAATCAATGCGAAGTAGAAGGATGAGCTTCAAATCCATGCAACACAAATGATTTAGCTTCAAATAATTGCGATATAAATGATATAGCTTCAAATGTAGGCGAAACAAACGTGTTAGCTTGTAATCCATGCGAAACTCATGATTTAGCTTCAAATCAATGCGATGTAGAAGGTTTACCTTCAAATCCATGCTTAACAAATGATTTAGCTTCAAACACTTGGGATATACGTGATATAGCTTCAAATGCAGGCGAAACAAACGTGTTAGCTTGTAATCCATGCGAAACTCATGATTTAGCTTCAAATCAATGCGATGTAGAAGGTTTACCTTCAAATCCATGCTTAACAAATGATTTAGCTTCAAACACTTGGGATATACGTGATATAGCTTCAAATGCAGGCGAAACAAACGTGTTAGCTTGTAATCCATGCGAAACTCATGATTTAGCTTCAAATCAATGCGATGTAGAAGGTTTACCTTCAAATCCATGCTTAACAAATGATTTAGCTTCAAACACTTGGGATATACGTGATATAGCTTCAAATGCAGACGATGAAACGAGTTAGCTTCAAAATCCATGCGATAAACTTGATTTAGCTTCAAATCAATGCGAAGTAGAAGGATTAGCTTCAAATCCGTGGAACGCAAATGATTTAGCTTCAAATACTTGCGATATAAATGATATAGCTTCAAATGCAGGCGAAACAAACGAGTTAGCTTCTAATCCATGCGAAGCTCATGATTTAGCTTCAAATCAATGCGATGTAGAAGGTTTACCTTCAAATCCATGCTTAACAAATAATTTAGCTTCAAACACTTGGGATATAAGTGATATAGCTTCAAATGCAGACGATCAAACGAATTAGCTTCAAAATCCATGCGATAAACTTGATTTAGCTTCAAATCAATGCGAAGTAGAAGGATTAGCTTCAAATCCATGCAACACAAATGATTTAGCTTCAGACACTTGGGATATAAGTGATATAGCTTCAAATGCAGACGATCAAACGAGTTAGCTTCAAGTCCACGCGAAAAAAGTGGTTTAGCTTCAGACATATGCGATATAAGTGATATAGCTTCAAATGCAGAAGACACAAACGAGTTATCTTCAAATCCATGCCATGCACTTGATTTAGCTGAAAATCAATGCGATGTAGAAGGTTTAGCTTCAAATCCATGCGAAACAAATGATTTAGTTTCAGATACTTGCGGTATAAATGATACAGATTCAAATGCAGACGAAACAAACGAGTTAGCTTCATATCTATGCGAAACACATGATTTAGCTTCAAATCAATGCGATGTAGAAGGTTTACCTTCAAATCCATGCTTAAAAAATGATTTAGCTTCAAACACTTGGGATATAAGTGGTATGGCTTCAAATGCAGACGATCAAACGAGTTAGCTTCAAAATCCATGCGATAAACTTCATTTAGCTTCAAATCAATGCGATGTAGAAGGTTTACCTTCAAATCCATGCTTAACAAATGATTTAGCTTCAAATACTTGCGATATAAATGATATAGCTTCAAATGCAGGCGAAACAAACGTGTTAGCTTGTAATCCATGCGAATCTCATGATTTAGCTTCAAATCAATGCGATGTAGAAGGTTTACCTCCAAATCCATGCTTAACAAATAATTTAGCTTCAAACACTTGGGATATAAGTGATATAGCTTCAAATGCAGAAGATCAAACGAGTTAGCCTCAAAATCCATGCGATAAACTTGATTTAGCTTCAAATCAATGCGAAGTAGAAGGGTGAGCTTCAAATCCATGCAAACACAAATGATTTAGCTTCAAATACTTGCTATATAAATGATATAGCTTCAAATGTAGACGAAACAAACGAGTTAGCTTCTAATCCATGCGAAACTCATGATTTAGCTTCAAATAAATGCGATGTAGAAGGTTTACCTTCAAATCCATGCTTAACAAATAATTTAGCTTCAAACACTTGGGATATAAGTGATATAGCTTCAAATGCAGACGATCAAACGAGTTAGTCTCAAAATCCATGCGATAAACTTGATTTAGCTTGAAATCAATGCGAAGTAGAAGGATGAGCTTCAAATCCATGCAACACAAATGATTTAGCTTCAAATAATTGCGATATAAATGATATAGCTTCAAATGTAGGCGAAACAAACGTGTTAGCTTGTAATCCATGCGAAACTCATGATTTAGCTTCAAATCAATCCGATGTAGAAGGTTTACCTTCAAATCCATGCTTAACAAATAATTTAGCTTCAAACACTTGGGATATAAGTGATATAGCTTCAAATGCAGACGATCAAACGAATTAGCTTCAAAATCCATGCGATAAACTTGATTTAGCTTCAAATCAATGCGAAGTAGAAGGATGAGCTTCAAATCCATGCAACACAAATGATTTAGCTTCAAATACTTGCGATATAAATGATATAGCTTCAAATGTAGGCGAAACAAACGTGTTAGCTTGTAATCCATGCGAAACTCATGATTTAGATTCAAATCAATGCGATGTAGAAGGTTTACCTTCAAATCCATGCTTAACAAATGATTTAGCTTCAAATACTTGCGATATAAATGATATAGCTTCAAATGTAGGCGAAACAAACGTGTTAGCTTGTAATCCATGCGAAACTCATGATTTAGCTTCAAATCAATGCGATGTAGAAGGTTTACCTTCAAATCCATGCTTAACAAATGATTTAGCTTCAAACACTTGGGATATACGTGATATAGCTTCAAATGCAGGCGAAACAAACGTGTTAGCTTGTAATCCATGCGAAACTCATGATTTAGCTTCAAATCAATGCGATGTAGAAGGTTTACCTTCAAATCCATGCTTAACAAATGATTTAGCTTCAAACACTTGGGATATACGTGATATAGCTTCAAATGCAGACGATGAAACGAGTTAGCTTCAAAATCCATGCGATAAACTTGATTTAGCTTCAAATCAATGCGAAGTAGAAGGATTAGCTTCAAATCCGTGGAACGCAAATGATTTAGCTTCAAATACTTGCGATATAAATGATATAGCTTCAAATGCAGGCGAAACAAACGAGTTAGCTTCTAATCCATGCGAAGCTCATGATTTAGCTTCAAATCAATGCGATGTAGAAGGTTTACCTTCAAATCCATGCTTAACAAATAATTTAGCTTCAAACACTTGGGATATAAGTGATATAGCTTGAAATGCAGACGATCAAACGAGTTAGCTTCAAAATCCATACGATAAACTTGATTTAGCTTCAAATCAATGCGAAGTAGAAGGATGAGCTTCAAATCCATGCAACACAAGTGATTTAGCTTCAGACACTTGGGATATAAGTGATATAGCTTCAAATGCAGACGATCAAACGAGTTAGCTTCAAGTCCACGCGAAACAAGTGATTTAGCTTCAGACACTTGCGATATAAGTGATATAGCTTCAAATGCAGAAGAAACAAACGAGTTATCTTCAAATCCATGCCAAGCACTTGATTTAGCTGAAAATCAATGCGATGTAGAAGGTTTAGCTTCAAATCCATGCGAAACAAATGATTTAGCATCAGATACTTGCGATATAAATGATATAGCTTCAAATGCAGGAATAACAAACGAGTTATCTTCTAATCCATGCGAAACTCAAGATTTAGCTTCAAATCAATGCGATGTAGAAGGTTTACCTTCAAATCCATGCTTAACAAATGATTTAGCTTCAAACACTTGGGATATACGTGATATAGCTTCAAATGCAGACGATCAAACGAGTTAGCCTCAAAATCCGTGCGATAAACTTGATTTAGCTTGAAATCAATGCGAAGTAGAAGGATGAGCTTCAAATCCATGCAACACAAATGATTTAGCTTCAAATACTTGCGATATAAATGATATTGCTTCAAATGCAGGCCTAACAAACGAGTTATCTTCTAATCCATGCGAAACTAATGATTTAGCTTCAAATCAATGCGATGTAGAAGGTTTACCTTCAAATCCATGCTTAAAAAATGATTTAGCTTCAAACACTTGGGATATAAGTGATATGGCTTCAAATGCAGACGATCAAACGAGTTAGCTTCAAAATCCATGCGATAAACTTCATTTAGCTTCAAATCAATGCGATGTAGAAGGTTTACCTTCAAATCCATGCTTAATAAATAATTTAGCTTCAAACACTTGGGATATAAGTGATATAGCTTCAAATGCAGACGATCAAACGAGTTAGCCTCAAAATCCATGCGATAAACTTGATTTAGCTTGAAATCAATGCGAAGTAGAAGGATGAGCTTCAAATCCATGCAACACAAATGATTTAGCTTCAAATACTTGCGATATAAATGATATAGCTTCAAATGCAGGCGAAACAAACGTGTTAGCTTCTAATCCATGCGAAACTCATGATTTAGCTTCAAATCAATGCGATGTAGAAGGTTTACCTTCAAATCCATGCTTAACAAATAATTTAGCTTCAAACACTTGGGATATAAGTGATATAGCTTCAAATGCAGACGATCAAACGAATTAGCTTCAAAATCCATGCGATAAACTTGATTTAGCTTCAAATCAATGCGAAGTAGAAGGATTAGCTTCAAATCCATGCAACACAAATGATTTAGCTTCAGACACTTGGGATATAAGTGATATAGCTTCAATGCAGACGATCAAACGAGTTAGCTTCAAGTACACGCGAAAAAAGTGGTTTAGCTTCAGACATATGCGATATAAGTGATATAGCTTCAAATGCAGAAGACACAAACGAGTTATCTTCAAATCCATGCCATGCACTTGATTTAGCTGAAAATCAATGCGATGTAGAAGGTTTAGCTTCAAATCCATGCGAAACAAATGATTTAGTTTCAGATACTTGCGGTATAAATGATACAGATTCAAATGCAGACGAAACAAACGAGTTAGCTTCATATCTATGCGAAACACATGATTTAGCTTCAAATCAATGCGATGTAGAAGGTTTACCTTCAAATCCATGCTTAAAAAATGATTTAGCTTCAAACACTTGGGATATAAGTGGTATGGCTTCAAATGCAGACGATCAAACGAGTTAGCTTCAAAATCCATGCGATAAACTTCATTTAGCTTCAAATCAATGCGATGTAGAAGGTTTACCTTCAAATCCATGCTTAACAAATGATTTAGCTTCAAATACTTGCGATATAAATGATATAGCTTCAAATGCAGGCGAAACAAACGTGTTAGCTTGTAATCCATGCGAATCTCATGATTTAGCTTCAAATCAATGCGATGTAGAAGGTTTACCTCCAAATCCATGCTTAACAAATAATTTAGCTTCAAACACTTGGGATATAAGTGATATAGCTTCAAATGCAGAAGATCAAACGAGTTAGCCTCAAAATCCATGCGATAAACTTGATTTAGCTTCAAATCAATGCGAAGTAGAAGGGTGAGCTTCAAATCCATGCAACACAAATGATTTAGCTTCAAATACTTGCTATATAAATGATATAGCTTCAAATGTAGGCGAAACAAACGAGTTAGCTTCTAATCCATGCGAAACTCATGATTTAGCTTCAAATAAATGCGATGTAGAAGGTTTACCTTCAAATCCATGCTTAACAAATAATTTAGCTTCAAACACTTGGGATATAAGTGATATAGCTTCAAATGCAGACGATCAAACGAGTTAGTCTCAAAATCCATGCGATAAACTTGATTTAGCTTGAAATCAATGCGAAGTAGAAGGATGAGCTTCAAATCCATGCAACACAAATGATTTAGCTTCAAATAATTGCGATATAAATGATATAGCTTCAAATGTAGGCGAAACAAACGTGTTAGCTTGTAATCCATGCGAAACTCATGATTTAGCTTCAAATCAATCCGATGTAGAAGGTTTACCTTCAAATCCATGCTTAACAAATAATTTAGCTTCAAACACTTGGGATATAAGTGATATAGCTTCAAATGCAGACGATCAAACGAATTAGCTTCAAAATCCATGCGATAAACTTGATTTAGCTTCAAATCAATGCGAAGTAGAAGGATGAGCTTCAAATCCATGCAACACAAATGATTTAGCTTCAAATACTTGCGATATAAATGATATAGCTTCAAATGTAGGCGAAACAAACGTGTTAGCTTGTAATCCATGCGAAACTCATGATTTAGATTCAAATCAATGCGATGTAGAAGGTTTACCTTCAAATCCATGCTTAACAAATGATTTAGCTTCAAATACTTGCGATATAAATGATATAGCTTCAAATGTAGGCGAAACAAACGTGTTAGCTTGTAATCCATGCGAAACTCATGATTTAGCTTCAAATCAATGCGATGTAGAAGGTTTACCTTCAAATCCATGCTTAACAAATGATTTAGCTTCAGACACTTGCGATATAAGTGATATAGCTTCAAATGCAGAAGAAACAAACGAGTTATCTTCAAATCCATGCCAAGCACTTGATTTAGCTGAAAATCAATGCGATGTAGAAGGTTTAGCTTCAAATCCATGCGAAACAAATGATTTAGCATCAGATACTTGCGATATAAGTGATATAGCTTCAAATGCAGGAGAAACAAACGAGTTATCTTCTAATCCATGCGAAACTCATCATTTAGCTTCAAATCAATGCGATGTAGAAGGTTTACCTTCAAATCCATGCTTAACAAATGATTTAGCTTCAAACACTTGGGATATACGTGATATAGCTTCAAATGCAGACGATCAAACGAGTTAGCTTCAAAATCCATGCGATAAACTTGATTTAGCTACAAATCAATGCGAAGTAGAAGGATTAGCTTCAAATCCATGCAACACAAATGATTTAGCTTCAAATACTTGCGATATAAATGATATAGCTTCAAATGCAGGCCTAACAAACGAGTTATCTTCTAATCCATGCGAAACTCATGATTTAGCTTCAAATCAATGCGATGTAGAAGGTTTACCTTCAAATCCATGCTTAACAAATGATTTAGCTTCAAACACTTGGGATATACGTGATATAGCTTCAAATGCAGACGATCAAACGTGTTAGCCTCAAAATCCGTGCGATAAACTTGATTTAGCTTGAAATCAATGCGAAGTAGAAGGATGAGCTTCAAATCCATGCAACACAAATGATTTAGCTTCAAATACTTGCGATATAAATGATATAGCTTCAAATGCAGGCCTAACAAACGAGTTATCTTCTAATCCATGCGAAACTCATGATTTAGCTTCAAATCAATGCGATGTAGAAGGTTTACCTTCAAATCCATGCTTAAAAAATGATTTAGCATCAAACACTTGGGATATAAGTGATATGGCTTCAAATGCAGACGATCAAACGAGTTAGCTTCAAAATCCATGCGATAAACTTGATTTAGCTTCAAATCAATGCGAAGTAGAAGGATTAGCTTAAAATCCAAGCAACACAAATGATCTAGCTTCAAATACTTGCGATATAAATGATATAGCTTCAAATGCAGGCGAAACAAACGTGTTAGCTTCTAATCCATGCGAAACTCATGATTTAGCTTCAAATCAATGCGATGTAGAAGGTTTACCTTCAAATCCATGCTTAACAAATAATTTAGCTTCAAACACTTGGGATATAAGTGATATAGCTGCAAATGCAGACGATCAAACGAGTTAGCTTCAAAATCCATGCGATAAACTTGATTTAGCTTCAAATCAATGCGAAGTAGAAGGATGAGCTTCAAATCCATGTAACACAAATGATTTGGCTTCAAATACTTGCGATATAAATGATATAGCTTCAAATGCAGGCCTAACAAACGAGTTATCTTCTAATCCATGCGAAACTCATGATTTAGCATCAAATCAATGCGATGTAGAAGGTTTACCTTCAAATCCATGCTTAAAAAATGATTTAGCTTCAAACACTTGGGATATAAGTGATATGGCTTCAAATGCAGACGATCAAACGAGTTAGCTTCAAAATCCATGCGATAAACTTCATTTAGCTTCAAATCAATGCGATGTAGAAGGTTTACCTTCAAATCCATGCTTAACAAATGATTTAGCTTCAAATACTTGCGATATAAATGATATAGCTTCAAATGTAGGCGAAACAAACGTGTTAGCTTGTAATCCATGCGAAACTCATGATTTAGCTTCAAATCAATGCGATGTAGAAGGTTTACCTTCAAATCCATGCTTAACAAATGATTTAGCTTCAAACACTTGGGATATACGTGATATAGCTTCAAATGCAGGCGAAACAAACGTGTTAGCTTGTAATCCATGCGAAACTCATGATTTAGCTTCAAATCAATGCGATGTAGAAGGTTTACCTTCAAATCCATGCTTAACAAATGATTTAGCTTCAAACACTTGGGATATACGTGATATAGCTTCAAATGCAGACGATGAAACGAGTTAGCTTCAAAATCCATGCGATAAACTTGATTTAGCTTCAAATCAATGCGAAGTAGAAGGATTAGCTTCAAATCCGTGGAACGCAAATGATTTAGCTTCAAATACTTGCGATATAAATGATATAGCTTCAAATGCAGGCGAAACAAACGAGTTAGCTTCTAATCCATGCGAAGCTCATGATTTAGCTTCAAATCAATGCGATGTAGAAGGTTTACCTTCAAATCCATGCTTAACAAATAATTTAGCTTCAAACACTTGGGATATAAGTGATATAGCTTGAAATGCAGACGATGAAACGAGTTAGCTTCAAAATCCATGCGATAAACTTGATTTAGCTTCAAATCAATGCGAAGTAGAAGGATTAGCTTCAAATCCGTGGAACGCAAATGATTTAGCTTCAAATACTTGGGATATAAATGATATAGCTTCAAATGCAGAAGAAACAAACGAGTTATCTTCAAATCCATGCCAAGCACTTGATTTAGCTGAAAATCAATGCGATGTAGAAGGTTTAGCTTCAAATCCATGCGAAACAAATGATTTAGCATCAGATACTTGCGATATAAGTGATATAGCTTCAAATGCAGGAGAAACAAACGAGTTATCTTCTAATCCATGCGAAACTCATCATTTATCTTCAAATCAATGCGATGTAGAAGGTTTACCTTCAAATCCATTCCATGCACAACAAATGATTTAGCTTCAAACACTTGGGATATACGTGATATAGCTTCAAATGCAGACGATCAAACGAGTTAGCTTCAAAATCCATGCGATAAACTTGATTTAGCTTGAAATCAATGCGAAGTAGAAGGATGAGCTTCAAATCCATGCAACACAAATGATTTAGCTTCAAATAATTGCGATATAAATGATATAGCTTCAAATGTAGGCGAAACAAACGTGTTAGCTTGTAATCCATGCGAAACTCATGATTTAGCTTCAAATCAATGCGATGTAGAAGGTTTACCTTCAAATCCATGCTTAACAAATAATTTAGCTTCAAACACTTGGGATATAAGTGATATAGCTTCAAATGCAGACGATCAAACGAATTAGCTTCAAAATCCATGCGATAAACTTGATTTAGTTTCAAATCAATGCGAAGTAGAAGGATTAGCTTCAAATCCATGCAACACAAATGATTTAGCTTCAGACACTTGGGATATAAGTGATATAGCTTCAAATGCAGACGATCAAACGAGTTAGCTTCAAGTCCACGCGAAAAAAGTGGTTTAGCTTCAGACATATGCGATATAAGTGATATAGCTTCAAATGCAGAAGACACAAACGAGTTATCTTCAAATCCATGCCATGCACTTGATTTAGCTGAAAATCAATGCGATGTAGAAGGTTTACCTTCAAATCCATGCGAAACAAATGATTTAGTTTCAGATACTTGCGGTATAAATGATACAGATTCAAATGCAGACGAAACAAACGAGTTAGCTTCATATCTATGCGAAACACATGATTTAGCTTCAAATCAATGCGATGTAGAAGGTTTACCTTCAAATCCATGCTTAAAAAATGATTTAGCTTCAAACACTTGGGATATAAGTGATATGGCTTCAAATGCAGACGATCAAACGAGTTAGCTTCAAAATCCATGCGATAAACTTGATTTAGCTTCAAATCAATGCGAAGTAGAAGGATTAGCTTAAAATCCATGCAACACAAATGATCTAGCTTCAAATACTTGCGATATAAATGATATAGCTTCAAATGCAGGCGAAACAAACGTGTTAGCTTCTAACCCATGCGAAACTCATGATTTTGCTACAAATCAATGCGATGTAGAAGGTTTACCTTCAAATCCATGCTTAACAAATAATTAGCTTCAAACACTTGGGATATAAGTGATATAGCTTCAAATGCAGACGATCAAACGAGTTAGCTTCAAAATCCATGCGATAAACTTGATTTAGCTTCAAATCAATGCGAAGTAGAAGGATGAGCTTCAAATCCATGTAACACAAATGATTTAGCTTCAAATACTTGCGATATAAATGATATAGCTTCAAATGTAGGCGAAACAAACGAGTTAGCTTCTAATCCATGCGAAACTCATGATTTTGCTTCAAATCAATGCGATGTAGAAGGTTTACCTTCAAATCCATGCTTAAAAAATGATTTAGCTTCAAACACTTGGGATATAAGTGGTATGGCTTCAAATGCAGACGATCAAACGAGTTAGCTTCAAAATCCATGCGATAAACTTCATTTAGCTTCAAATCAATGCGATGTAGAAGGTTTACCTTCAAATCCATGCTTAACAAATGATTTAGCTTCAAATACTTGCGATATGAATGATATAGCTTCAAATGCAGGCGAAACAAACGTGTTAGCTTGTAATCCATGCGAATCTCATGATTTAGCTTCAAATCAATGCGATGTAGAAGGTTTACCTCCAAATCCATGCTTAACAAATAATTTAGCTTCAAACACTTGGGATATAAGTGATATAGCTTCAAATGCAGAAGATCAAACGAGTTAGCCTCAAAATCCATGCGATAAACTTGATTTAGCTTCAAATCAATGCGAAGTAGAAGGGTGAGCTTCAAATCCATGCAACACAAATGATTTAGCTTCAAATACTTGCGATATAAATGATATAGCTTCAAATGTAGGCGAAACAAACGAGTTAGCTTCTAATCCATGCGAAACTCATGATTTAGCTTCAAATAAGTGCGATGTAGAAGGTTTACCTTCAAATCCATGCTTAACAAATAATTTAGCTTCAAACACTTGGGATATAAGTGATATAGCTTCAAATGCAGACGATCAAACGAGTTAGCCTCAAAATCCATGCGATAAACTTGATTTAGCTTGAAATCAATGCGAAGTAGAAGGATGAGCTTCAAATCCATGCAACACAAATGATTTAGCTTCAAATAATTGCGATATAAATGATATAGCTTCAAATGTAGGCGAAACAAACGTGTTAGCTTGTAATCCATGCGAAACTCATGATTTAGCTTCAAATCAATGCGATGTAGAAGGTTTACCTTCAAATCCATGCTTAACAAATAATTTAGCTTCAAACACTTGGGATATAAGTGATATAGCTTCAAATGCAGACGATCAAACGAATTAGCTTCAAAATCCATGCGATAAACTTGATTTAGCTTCAAATCAATGCGAAGTAGAAGGATGAGCTTCAAATCCATGCAACACAAATGATTTAGCTTCAAATACTTGCGATATAAATGATATAGCTTCAAATGTAGGCGAAACAAACGTGTTAGCTTGTAATCCATGCGAAACTCATGATTTAGCTTCAAATCAATGCGATGTAGAAGGTTTACCTTCAAATCCATGCTTAACAAATGATTTAGCTTCAAATACTTGCGATATAAATGATATAGCTTCAAATGTAGGCGATCAAACGAATTAGCTTCAAAATCCATGCGATAAACTTGATTTAGCTTCAAATCAATGCGAAGTAGAAGGATGAGCTTCAAATCCATGCAACACAAATGATTTAGCTTCAAATACTTGCGATATAAATGATATAGCTTCAAATGTAGGCGAAACAAACGTGTTAGCTTGTAATCCATGCGAAACTCATGATTTAGCTTCAAATCAATGCGACGTAGAAGGTTTACCTTCAAATCCATGCTTAACAAATGATTTAGCTTCAAATACTTGCGATATAAATGATATAGCTTCAAATGTAGGCGAAACAAACGTGTTAGCTTGTAATCCATGCGAAACTCATGATTTAGCTTCAAATCAATGCGATGTAGAAGGTTTACCTTCAAATCCATGCTTAACAAATGATTTAGCTTCAAACACTTGGGATATACGTGATATAGCTTCAAATGCAGGCGAAACAAACGTGTTAGCTTGTAATCCATGCGAAACTTATGATTTAGCTTCAAATCAATGCGATGTAGAAGGTTTACCTTCAAATCCATGCTTAACAAATGATTTAGCTTCAAACACTTGGGATATACGTGATATAGCTTCAAATGCAGACGATGAAACGAGTTAGCTTCAAAATCCATACGATAAACTTGATTTAGCTTCAAATCAATGCGAAGTAGAAGGATTAGCTTCAAATCCATGCAACACAAGTGATTTAGCTTCAGACACTTGGGATATAAGTGATATAGCTTCAAATGCAGACGATCAAACGAGTTAGCTTCAAGTCCACGCGAAACAAGTGATTTAGCTTCAGACACCTGCGATATAAGTGATATAGCTTCAAATGCAGAAGAAACAAACGAGTTATCTTCAAATCCATGCCAAGCACTTGATTTAGCTGAAAATCAATGCGATGTAGAAGGTTTAGCTTCAAATCCATGCGAAACAAATGATTTAGCATCAGATACTTGCGATATAAGTGATATAGCTTCAAATGCAGGAGAAACAAACGAGTTATCTTCTAATCCATGCGAAACTCATCATTTAGCTTCAAATCAATGCGATGTAGAAGGTTTACCTTCAAATCCATGCACAACAAATGATTTAGCTTCAAACACTTGGGATATACGTGATATATCTTCAAATGCAGACGATCAAACGAGTTAGCTTCAAAATCCATGCGATAAACTTGATTTAGCTTGAAATCAATGCGAAGTAGAAGGATGAGCTTCAAATCCATGCAACACAAATGATTTAGCTTCAAATAATTGCGATATAAATGATATAGCTTCAAATGTAGGCGAAACAAACGTGTTAGCTTGTAATCCATGCGAAACTCATGATTTAGCTTTAAATCAATGCGATGTAGAAGGTTTACCTTCAAATCCATGCTGAACAAATGATTTAGCTTCAAACACTTGGGATATACGTGATATAGCTCCAAATGCAGGCGAAACAAACGTGTCAGATTGTAATCCATGCGAAACTCATGATTTAGCTTCAAATCAATGCGATGTAGAAGGTTTACCTTCAAATCCATGCTTAACAAATGATTTAGCTTCAAACACTTGGGATATAACTGATATAGCTTCAAATGCAGACGATCAAACGAGTTAGCTACATAATCCACGCGATAAATTTGATTTAGCTTCAAATCAATGCGAAGTAGAAGGATTAGCTTAAAATCCATGCAACACAAATGATTTAGCTTCAAACACTTGGGATATAAGTGATATAGCTTCAAATGCAGACGATCAAACGAATTAGCTTCAAAATCCATGCGATAAACTTGATTTAGTTTCAAATCAATGCGAAGTAGAAGGATTAGCTTCAAATCCATGCAACACAAATGATTTAGCTTCAGACACTTGGGATATAAGTGATATAGCTTCAAATGCAGACGATCAAACGAGTTAGCTTCAAGTCCACGCGAAAAAAGTGGTTTAGCTTCAGACATATGCGATATAAGTGATATAGCTTCAAATGCAGGAGACACAAACGAGTTATCTTCAAATCCATGCCATGCACTTGATTTAGCTGAAAATCAATGCGATGTAGAAGGTTTACCTTCAAATCCATGCGAAACAAATGATTTAGTTTCAGATACTTGCGGTATAAATGATACAGATTCAAATGCAGACGAAACAAACGAGTTAGCTTCATATTTATGCGAAACACATGATTTAGCTTCAAATCAATGCGATGTAGAAGGTTTACCTTCAAATCCATGCAACACAAATGATTTAGCTTCAAATAATTGCGATATAAATGATATAGCTTCAAATGTAGGCGAAACAAACGTGTTAGCTTATAATCCATGCGAAACTCATGATTTAGCTTCAAATCAATGCGATGTAGAAGGTTTACCTTCAAATCCATGCTGAACAAATGATTTAGCTTCAAACACTTGGGATATACGTGATATAGCTTCAAATGCAGGCGAAACAAACGTGTTAGATTGTAATCCATGCGAAACTCATGATTTAGCTTCAAATCAATGCGATGTAGAAGGTTTACCTTCAAATCCATGCTGAACAAATGATTTAGCTTCAAACACTTGGGATATACGTGATATAGCTTCAAATGCAGGCGAAACAAACGTGTTAGATTGTAATCCATGCGAAACTCATGATTTAGCTTCAAATCAATGCGATGTAGAAGGTTTACCTTCAAATCCATGCTTAACAAATGATTTAGCTTCAAACACTTGGGATATACGTGATATAGCTTCAAATGCAGACGATCAAACTAGTTAGCTTCAAAATCCATGCGATAAACTTGATTTAGCTTCAAATCAATGCGAAGTAGAAGGATTAGCTTAAAATCCATGCAACACAAATGATTTAGCTTCAAATACTTGCGATATAAATGATATAGCTTCAAATGCAGGCGAAACAAACGTGTTAGCTTCTGATCCATGGGAAACTCATGATTTAGCTTCAAATCAATGCGATGTAGAAGGTTTACCTTCAAATCCATGCTTAACAAATAATTTAGCTTCAAACACTTGGGATATAAGTGATATAGCTTCAAATGCAGACGATCAAACGAGTTAGCTTCAAAATCCACGCGATAAACTTGATTTAGCTTCAAATCAATGCGATGTAGAAGGTTTACCTTCAAATCCATGCTTAACCAATGATTTAGCTTCAGATACTTGCGATATAAATGATATAGCTTCAAATGCAGGCGAAACAAACGTGTTAGCTTGTAATCCATGCGAAACTCATGATTTAGCTTCAAATCAATGCGATGTAGAAAGTTTACCTTCAAATCCATGCTTAACAAATGATTTAGCTTCAAACACTTGGGATATACGTGATATAGCTTCAAATGCAGACGATCAAACGAGTTAGCTTCAAAATCCATGCGATAAACTTGATTTAGCTTCAAATCAATACGAAGTAGAAGGATGAGCTTCAAATCCATGCCACACAAATGATTTAGCTTCAAATACTTGCGATATAAATGATATAGCTTCAAATGTAGGCGAAACAAACGAGTTAGCTTCTAATCCATGCCAAACTCATGATTTAGCTTGAAATCAATGCGATGTAGAAGGTTTACCTTCAAATCCATGCTTAACAAATAATTTAGCTTCAAACACTTGGGATATAAGTGATATAGCTTCAAATGCAGACGATCAAACGAGTTAGCTTCAAAATCCATGCGATAAACTTGATTTAGCTTCAAATCAATGCGAAGTAGAAGGATGAGCTTCAAATCCATGTAACACAAATGATTTAGCTTTAAATACTTGCGATATAAATGATATAGCTTCAAATGTAGGCGAAACAAACGAGTTAGCTTCTAATCCATGCGAAACTCATGATTTAGCTTCAAATCAATGCGATGTAGAAGGTTTACCTTCAAATCCATGCTTAATAAATAATTTAGCTTCAAACACTTGGGATATAAGTGATATAGCTTCAAATGCAGACGATCAAACGAGTTAGCCTCAAAATCCATGCGATAAACTTGATTTAGCTTGAAATCAATGCGAAGTAGAAGGATGAGCTTCAAATCCATGCAACACAAATGATTTAGCTTCAAATACTTGCGATATAAATGATATAGCTTCAAATGCAGGCGAAACAAACGTGTTAGCTTCTAATCCACGCGAAACTCATGATTTAGCTTCAAATCAATGCGATGTAGAAGGTTTACCTTCAAATCCATGCTTAACAAATAATTTAGCTTCAAACACTTGGGATATAAGTGGTATAGCTTCAAATGCAGACGATCAAACGAATTAGCTTCAAAATCCATGCGATAAACTTGATTTAGCTTCAAATCAATGCGAAGTAGAAGGATTAGCTTCAAATCCATGCAACACAAATGATTTAGCTTCAGACACTTGGGATATAAGTGATATAGCTTCAAATGCAGACGATCAAACGAGTTAGCTTCAAAATCCATGCGATAAACTTGATTTAGCTTCAAATCAATACGAAGTAGAAGGATGAGCTTCAAATCCATGCAACACAAATGATTTAGCTTCAAATACTTGCGATATAAATGATATAGCTTCAAATGTAGGCGAAACAAACGAGTTAGCTTCTAATCCATGCCAAACTCATGATTTAGCTTGAAATCAATGCGATGTAGAAGGTTTACCTTCAAATCCATGCTTAACAAATAATTTAGCTTCAAACACTTGGGATATAAGTGATATAGCTTCAAATGCAGACGATCAAACGAGTTAGCTTCAAAATCCATGCGATAAACTTGATTTAGCTTCAAATCAATGCGAAGTAGAAGGATGAGCTTCAAATCCATGTAACACAAATGATTTAGCTTCAAATACTTGCGATATAAATGATATAGCTTCAAATGTAGGCGAAACAAACGAGTTAGCTTCTAATCCATGCGAAACTCATGATTTAGCTTCAAATCAATGCGATGTAGAAGGTTTACCTTCAAATCCATGCTTAATATATAATTTAGCTTCAAACACTTGGGATATAAGTGATATAGCTTCAAATGCAGACGATCAAACGAGTTAGCCTCAAAATCCATGCGATAAACTTGATTTAGCTTGAAATCAATGCGAAGTAGAAGGATGAGCTTCAAATCCATGCAACACAAATGATTTAGCTTCAAATACTTGCGATATAAATGATATAGCTTCAAATGCAGGCGAAACAAACGTGTTAGCTTCTAATCCACGCGAAACTCATGATTTAGCTTCAAATCAATGCGATGTAGAAGGTTTACCTTCAAATCCATGGTTAACAAATAATTTAGCTTCAAACACTTGGGATATAAGTGATATAGCTTCAAATGCAGACGATCAAACGAATTAGCTTCAAAATCCATGCGATAAACTTGATTTAGCTTCAAATCAATGCGAAGTAGAAGAATTAGCTTCAAATCCATGCAAGACAAATGATTTAGCTTCAGACACTTGGGATATAAGTGATATAGCTTCAAATGCAGACGATCAAACGAGTTAGCTTCAAGTCCACGCGAAAAAAGTGGTTTAGCTTCAGACATATGCGATATAAGTGATATAGCTTCAAATGCAGAAGACACAAACGAGTTATCTTCAAATCCATGCCATGCACTTGATTTAGCTGAAAATCAATGCGATGTAGAAGGTTTAGCTTCAAATCCATGCGAAACAAATGATTTAGTTTCAGATACTTGCGATATAAATGATACAGATTCAAATGCAGACGAAACAAACGAGTTAGCTTCATATCTATGCGAAACACATGATTTAGCTTCAAATCAATGCGATGTAGAAGGTTTACCTTCAATTCCAGGCTTAAAAAATGATTTAGCTTCAAACACTTGGGATATACGTGATATAGCTTCAAATGCAGACGATCAAACGAGTTAGCTTCAAAATCCATGCGATAAACTTGATTTAGCTTCAAATCAATGCGAAGTAGAAGGGTTAGCTTAAAATCCATGCAACACAAATGATCTAGCTTCAAATACTTGCGATATAAATGATATAGCTTCAAATGCAGGCGAAACAAACGTGTTAGCTTCTAATCCATGCGAAACTCATGATTTAGCTTCAAATCAATGCGATGTAGAAGGTTTACCTTCAAATCCATGCTTAACAAATAATTTAGCTTCAAACACTTGGGATATAAGTGATATAGCTTCAAATGCAGACGATCAAACGAGGTAGCTTCAAAATCCATGCGATAAACTTGATTTAGCTTCAAATCAATAAGAAGTAGAAGGATGAGCTTCAAATCCATGTAACACAAATGATTTAGCTTCAAATACTTGCGATATAAATGATATAGCTTCAAATGTAGGCGAAACAAACGAGTTAGCTTCTAATCCATGCCAAACTCATGATTTAGCTTCAAATCAATGCGATGTAGAAGGTTTACCTTCAAATCCATGCTTAACAAATGATTTAGCTTCAAACACTTGGGATATACGTGATATAGCTTCAAATGCAGCGAAACAAACGTGTTAGCTTGTAATCCATGCGCAACTCATGACTTAGCTTCAAATCAATGCGATGTAGAAGGTTTACCTTCAAATCCATGCTTAACAAATGATTTAGCTTCAAACACTTGGGATATACGTGATATAGCTTCAAATGCAGACGATCAAACGAGTTAGCTTCAAAATCCATGCGATAAACTTGATTTAGCTTCAAATCAATGCGAAGTAGAAGGATTAGCTTCAAATCCATGCAACACAAATGATTTAGCTTCAAATACTTGCGATATAAATGATATAGTTTCAAATGCAGGCCTAACAAACGAGTTACCTTCTAATCCATGCGAAACTCATGATTTAGCTTCAAATCAATGCGACGTAGAAGGTTTACCTTTAAATCCATGCTTAACAAATAATTTAGCTTCAAACACTTGGGATATAAGTGATATAGCATCAAATGCAGACGATCAAACGAGTTAGCCTCAAAATCCATGCGATAAACTTGATTTAGCTTGAAATCAATGCGAAGTAGAAGGATGAGATTCAAATCCATGCAACACAAATGATTTAGCTTCAAATGCTTGCGATATAAATGATATAGCTTCAAATGTAGGCGAAACAAACGTGTTAGCTTGTAATCCATGCGAAACTCATGATTTAGCTTCAAATCAATGCGTTGTAGAAGGTTTACCTTCAAATCCATGCTTAACAAATGATTTAGCTTCAAACACTTGGGATATACGTGATATAGCTTCAAATGCAGGCGAAACAAACGTGTTAGCTTGTAATCCATGCGAAACTCATGATTTAGCTTCAAATCAATGGGATGTAGAAGGTTTACCTTCAAATCCATGCTTAACAAATGATTTAGCATCAAACACTTGGGATATACGTGATATAGCTTCAAATGCAGACGATCAAACGAGTTAGCTTCAAAATCCATGCGATAAACTTGATTTAGCTTCAAATCAATGCGAAGTAGAAGGATTAGCTTCAAATCCGTGGAACGCAAATGATTTAGCTTCAAATACTTGCGATATAAATGATATAGCTTCAAATGCAGGCGAAACAAACGAGTTAGATTCTAATCCATGCGAAACTCATGATTTAGCTTCAAATCAATGCGATGTAGAAGGTTTACCTTCAAATCCATGCTTAACAAATAATTTAGCTTCAAACACTTGGGATATAAGTGATATAGCTTGAAATGCAGACGATCAAACGAGTTAGCTTCAAAATCCATGCGATAAACTTGATTTAGCTTCAAATCAATGCGAAGTAGAAGGATTAGCTTCAAATCCATGCAACACAAGTGATTCAGCTTCAGACACTTGGGATATAAGTGATATAGCTTCAAATGCAGACGATCAAACGAGTTAGCTTCAAGTCCACGCGAAACAAGTGATTTAGCTTCAGACACTTGCGATATAAGTGATATAGCTTCAAATGCAGAAGAAACAAACGAGTTATTTTCAAATCCATGCCAAGCACATGATTTAGCTGAAAATCAATGCGATGTAGAAGGTTTAGCTTCAAATCCATGCGAAACAAATGATTTAGCATCAGATACTTGCGATATAAGTAATATAGCTTCAAATGCAGGAGAAACAAACGAGTTATCTTCTAATCCATGCGAAACTCATCATTTAGCTTCAAATCAATGCGATGTAGAAGGTTTACCTTCAAATCCATGCACAACAAATGATTTAGCTTCAAACACTTGGGATATACGTGATATAGCTTCAAATGCAGACGATCAAACGAGTTAGCTTCAAAATCCATGCGATAAACTTGATTTAGTATCAAATCAATGCGAAGTAGAAGGATGAGCTTCAAATCCATGCAACAGAAATGATTTAGCTTCAAGTACTTGCGATATAAATGATATAGCTTCAAATGTAGGCGAAACCAACGAGTTAGCTTCTAATCCATGCGAAACTCATGATTTAGCTTCAAATAAATGCGATGTAGAATGTTTACCTTCAAATCCATGCTTAACAAATAATTTAGCTTCAAACACTTGGGATATAAGTGATATAGCTTCAAATGCAGACGATCAAACGAGTTAGCTTCAAGTCCACGCGAAACAAGTGATTTAGCTTCAGACACTTGCGATATAAGTGATATAGCTTCAAAAGCAGAAGAAACAAACGAGTTATCTTCAAATCCATGCCAAGCACTTGATTTAGTTGAAAATCAATGCGATGTAGAAGGTTTAGCTTCAAATCCATGCGAAACAAATGATTTAGCATCAGATACTTGCGATATAAGTGATATAGCTTCAAATGCAGGAGAAACAAACGAGTTAGCTTATAATCCATGCGAAACTCATGATTTAGCTTCAAATCAATGCGATGTAGAAGGTTTACCTTCAAATCCATGCTTAACAAATAATTTAGCTTCAAACACTTGGGATATAAGTGATATAGCTTCAAATGCAGACGATCAAACGAGTTAGCTTCAAAATCCACGCGATAAACTTGATTTAGCTTCAAATCAATGCGAAGTAGAAGGATTAGCTTCAAATCCATGCGAAACAAATGATTTAGTTTCAGATACTTGCGGTATAAATGATACAGATTCAAACGCAGACGAAACAAACGAGTTAGCTTCATATCTATGCGAAACACATGATTTAGTTTCAAATCAATGCGATGTAGAAGGTTTACCTTGAAATCCATGCTTAAAAAATGATTTAGCTTCAAACACTTGGGATATAAGTGATATGGCTTCAAATGTAGACGATCAAACGAGTTAGCTTCAAAATCCATGCGATAAACTTGATTTAGCTTCAAATCAATGCGATGTAGAAGGTTTACCTTCAAATCCATGCTTAACCAATGATTTAGCTTCAGATACTTGCGATATAAATGATATAGCTTCAAATGCAGGCGAAACAAACGTGTTAGCTTGTAATCCATGCGAAACTCATGATTTAGCTTCAAATCAATGCGATGTAGAAGGTTTACCTTCAAATCCATGCTTAACAAATGATTTAGCTTCAAACACTTGGGATATACGTGATATAGCTTCAAATGCAGACGATCAAACGAGTTAGCTTCAAAATCCATGCGATAAACTTGATTTAGCTTCAAATCAATACGAAGTAGAAGGATGAGCTTCAAATCCATGCAACACAAATGATTTAGCTTCAAATACTTGCGATATAAATGATATAGCTTCAAATGTAGGCGAAACAAACGAGTTAGCTTCTAATCCATGCGAAACTCATGATTTAGCTTGAAATCAATGCGATGTAGAAGGTTTACCTTCAAATCCATGCTTAACAAATAATTTAGCTTCAAACACTTGGGATATAAGTGATATAGCTTCAAATGCAGACGATCAAACGAGTTAGCCTCAAAATCCATGCGATAAACTTGATTTAGCTTCAAATCAATGCGAAGTAGAAGGATGAGCTTCAAATCCATGCAACACAAATGATTTAGCTTCAAATACTTGCGATATAAATGATATAGCTTCAAATGTAGGCGAAACAAACGAGTTACCTTCTAATCCATGCGAAACTCATGATTTAGCTTCAAATCAATGCGACGTAGAAGGTTTACCTTTAAATCCATGCTTAACAAATAATTTAGCTTCAAACACTTGGGATATAAGTGATATAGCATCAAATGCAGACGATCAAACGAGTTAGCCTCAAAATCCATGCGATAAACTTGATTTAGCTTGAAATCAATGCGAAGTAGAAGGATGAGCTTCAAATCCATGCAACACAAATGATTTAGCTTCAAATGCTTGCGATATAAATGATATAGCTTCAAATGTAGGCGAAACAAACGTGTTAGCTTGTAATCCATGCGAAACTCATGATTTAGCTTCAAATCAATGCGTTGTAGAAGGTTTACCTTCAAATCCATGCTTGACAAATGATTTAGCTTCAAACACTTGGGATATACGTGATATAGCTTCAAATGCAGGCGAAACAAACGTGTTAGCTTGTAATCCATGCGAAACTCATGATTTAGCTTCAAATCAATGGGATGTAGAAGGTTTACCTTCAAATCCATGCTTAACAAATGATTTAGCATCAAACACTTGGGATATACGTGATATAGCTTCAAATGCAGACGATCAAACGAGTTAGCTTCAAAATCCATGCGATAAACTTGATTTAGCTTCAAATCAATGCGAAGTAGAAGGATTAGCTTCAAATCCGTGGAACGCAAATGATTTAGCTTCAAATACTTGCGATATAAATGATATAGCTTCAAATGCAGGCGAAACAAACGAGTTAGATTCTAATCCATGCGAAACTCATGATTTAGCTTCAAATCAATGCGATGTAGAAGGTTTACCTTCAAATCCATGCTTAACAAATAATTTAGCTTCAAACACTTGGGATATAAGTGATATAGCTTGAAATGCAGACGATCAAACGAGTTAGCTTCAAAATCCATGCGATAAACTTGATTTAGCTTCAAATCAATGCGAAGTAGAAGGATTAGCTTCAAATCCATGCAACACAAGTGATTTAGCTTCAGACACTTGGGATATAAGTGATATAGCTTCAAATGCAGACGATCAAACGAGTTAGCTTCAAGTCCACGCGAAACAAGTGATTTAGCTTCAGACACTTGCGATATAAGTGATATAGCTTCAAATGCAGAAGAAACAAACGAGTTATTTTCAAATCCATGCCAAGCACATGATTTAGCTGAAAATCAATGCGATGTAGAAGGTTTAGCTTCAAATCCATGCGAAACAAATGATTTAGCATCAGATACTTGCGATATAAGTGATATAGCTTCAAATGCAGGAGAAACAAACGAGTTATCTTCTAATCCATGCGAAACTCATCATTTAGCTTCAAATCAATGCGATGTAGAAGGTTTACCTTCAAATCCATGCACAACAAATGATTTAGCTTCAAACACTTGGGATATACGTGATATAGCTTCAAATGCAGACGATCAAACGAGTTAGCTTCAAAATCCATGCGATAAACTTGATTTAGTATCAAATCAATGCGAAGTAGAAGGATGAGCTTCAAATCCATGCAACAGAAATGATTTAGCTTCAAGTACTTGCGATATAAATGATATAGCTTCAAATGTAGGCGAAACCAACGAGTTAGCTTCTAATCCATGCGAAACTCATGATTTAGCTTCAAATAAATGCGATGTAGAATGTTTACCTTCAAATCCATGCTTAACAAATAATTTAGCTTCAAACACTTGGGATATAAGTGATATAGCTTCAAATGCAGACGATCAAACGAGTTAGCTTCAAGTCCACGCGAAACAAGTGATTTAGCTTCAGACACTTGCGATATAAGTGATATAGCTTCAAAAGCAGAAGAAACAAACGAGTTATCTTCAAATCCATGCCAAGCACTTGATTTAGCTGAAAATCAATGCGATGTAGAAGGTTTAGCTTCAAATCCATGCGAAACAAATGATTTAGCATCAGATACTTGCGATATAAGTGATATAGCTTCAAATGCAGGAGAAACAAACGAGTTAGCTTATAATCCATGCGAAACTCATGATTTAGCTTCAAATCAATGCGATGTAGAAGGTTTACCTTCAAATCCATGCTTAACAAATAATTTAGCTTCAAACACTTGAGATATAAGTGATATAGCTTCAAATGCAGACGATCAAACGAGTTAGCTTCAAAATCCACGCGATAAACTTGATTTAGCTTCAAATCAATGCGAAGTAGAAGGATTAGCTTCAAATCCATGCGAAACAAATGATTTAGTTTCAGATACTTGCGGTATAAATGATACAGATTCAAACGCAGACGAAACAAACGAGTTAGCTTCATATCTATGCGAAACACATGATTTAGTTTCAAATCAATGCGATGTAGAAGGTTTACCTTGAAATCCATGCTTAAAAAATGATTTAGCTTCAAACACTTGGGATATACGTGATATAGCTTCAAATGCAGACGATCAAACGAGTTAGCTTCAAAATCCATGCGATAAACTTGATTTAGCTGAAAATCAATGCGATGTAGAAGGTTTAGCTTCAAATCCATGCGAAACAAATGATTTAGCATCAGATACTTGCGATATAAGTAATATAGCTTCAAATGCAGGAGAAACAAACGAGTTAGCTTATAATCCATGCGAAACTCATGATTTAGTTTCAAATCAATGCGATGTAGAAGGTTTACCTTCAAATCCATGCTTAACAAATAATTTAGCTTCAAACACTTGGGATATAAGTGATATAGCTTCAAATGCAGACGATCAAACGAGTTAGCTTCAAAATCCATGCGATAAACTTGATTTAGCTTCAAATCAATGCGATGTAGAAGATTTAACTTCAAATCCATGCTTAACCAATGATTTAGATTCTGATACTTGCGGTATAAATGATACAGCTTCAAATGCAGACGAAACAAACGAGTTAGCTACATATCTATGCGAAACACATGATTTAGCTTCAAATCAATGCGATGTAGAAGGTTTACCTTCAAATCCATGCTTAACAAATGATTCCGCTTCAAATACTTGCGATATAAATGATATAGCTTCTAATGCAGGCCAAACAAACGTGTTAGCTTCTAATCTATACGAAACTCATGATTTAGCTTCAAATCAATGCGATGTAGAAGGTTTACCTTCAAATCCATGCTTAACAAATGATTTCGCTTCAAATACTTGCGATATAAATGATATAGCTTCAAATGCAGGCGAAACAAACGTGTTAGCTTCTAATCCATGCGAAACTCATGATTTAGCTTCAAATCAATGCGATGTAGGAGGTTTACCTTCAAATCCATGCTTAACAAATAAATTAGCTTCAAACACTTGGGATATAAGTGATATAGCTTCAAATGCAGACGATCAAACAACTTAGCCACAAATCCAAGCGATAAACTTGATTTAGCTTCAAATCAATGCGAAGTGGAAGGATGAGCTTCAAATCATGCAACACAAATGATTTAGCTTCAAATACTAGCGATATAAATGAATAGCTTCAAATGCAGGCGTAACAAACGAGTTAGCTTCTAATCCATGCGAAACTCATGATTTAGCTTGAAATCAATGCGATGTAGAAGGATTACCTTCAAACCCATGCGCAACAAATGATTTAGCTTCAAACACTTGGGATATAAGTGATATAGCTTCAAATGCAGACGATCAAACGAGTTAGTTTCATAATCCACGCGATAAATTTGATTTAGCTTCAATCAATGCGAAGTAGAAGGCTTAGCTTCCAATCCATGCGAAACAAATGATTTAAGTTCAAATACTTGCGTTATAAGTGATACAGCTTCAAATGCAGACGAAACAAACGAGTTAGCTTCATATCTATGCGAAACACATGATTTAGCTTCAAATCAATACGGTGTAGAAGGTTTACCTTCAAATCCATGCTTAACAAATGATTTAGCTTCAAATACTTGCGATATAAATGAAATAGCTTCAAAATGCAGGCGAAACAAACGTGTTAGCTTCTAATCCATGCGAAACTCATGATTTAGCTTCAAATCAATGCGATGTAGGAGGTTTACCTTCAAATCCATGCTTAACAAATAATTTAGCTTCAAACACTTGGACATAAGTGATATAGCTTCAAATGCAGACGATCAAACGAGTTAGCTTCAAAATCCATGCGATAAACTTGATTTAGCTTCAAATCAATGCGAAGTAGAAGGATTAGCTTCAAATCCGTGGAACACAAATGATGTAGCTTCAAATACTTGCGATATAAATGATATAGCTTCAAATGCAGGCGAAACAAACGAGTTGGCTTCTAATCCATGCGAAACTCATGATTTAGCTTCAAATCAATGCGATGTGGAAGGTTTACCTTCAAATCCATGCTTAACAAATGATTCCGCTTCAAATACTTGTGATATAAATGATATAGCTTCAAATGCAGGCGAATCAAACGTGTTAGCTTCTAATCCATGCGAAACTCATGATTAGCTTCAAATCAATGCGATGTAGGAGGTTTACCTTCAAATCCATGCTTAACAAATGATTTAGCTTCAAACAGTTCGGATATAAGTGATATAGCTTGAAATGCATTCGATCAAACGAGTAAACTTCAAATCTATGCGATAAACTTGATTTAGCTTCAAATCAATGCGAAGTAGAAGGCTTAGCTTCCAATCCATGCGAAACAAATGATTTAGGTCCAGATACTTGCGGTATAAGTGATACAGCTTCAAATGCAGACGAAACAAACGAGTTAGCTTCATATCTAAGCGAAACCCATGATTTAGCTTCAAATCAATGCGATGTAGAAGGTTTACCTTCAAATCCATGCTTAACAAATGATTTAGCTTCAAATACTTGCGATATGAATGATATAGCTTCAAATGCAGGCGAAACATACGTGTTAGCTTCTAATCCATGCGAAACTCATGATTTAGCTTCAAATTAATGCGATGTAGAGGGTTTACCTTCAAATCCATGCTTAACAAATGATTTAGCTTCAAACACTTGGGATATAAGTGATATGGCATCAAATGCAGACGATCAAACGAGTTAGATTCAAAATCCATGCGATAAACTTGATTTAGCTTCAAATCAATGCGAAGTAGAAGGATTAGCTTCAAATCCGTGGAACACAAATGATTTAGCTTCAAATACTTGCGATATAAATGATATAGCTTCAAATGCAGGCGAAACAAACGAGTTAGCTTCTAATCCATGCGAAACTCATGATTTAGCTTCAAATCAATGCGATGTAGAAGGTTTACCTTCAAATCCATGCTTAACAAATGATTTCGCTTCAAATACTTGCGATATAAATGATGTAGCTTCAAATGCAGGCGAAACAAACGTGTTAGCTTCTAATCCATGCGAAACTCATGATTTAGATTCAAATCAATGCGATGTAGGAGGTTTACCTTCAAATCCATGCTTAACAAATAATTTAGCTTCAAACACTTGGGACATAAGTGATATAGCTTCAAATGCAGACGATCAAACGAGTTAGCTTCAAAATCCACGCGATAAATTTGATTTAGCTTCAAATCAATGCGATGTAGAAGGTTTACCTTCAAATCCATGCTTAACAAATGATTTAGCTTCAAATACTTGCGATGTAAATGATATAGCTTCAAATGCAGGCGAAACAAACGAGTTAGCATCTAATCCATGCGAAACTCATGATTTAGCTTCAAATCAATGCGATGTAGAAGTTTCACCTTCAAATCCATGCGCAACAAATGATTTAGCTTCAAACAGTTCGGATATAAGTGATATAGCTAGAAATGCAGACGATCAAACGAGTAAGCTTCAAAATCTATGCGATAAACTTGATTTAGATTCAAATCAATGCGAAGTAGAAGGCTTAGCTTCCAATCCATGCGAAACAAATGATTTAGGTTCAGATACTTGCGGTATAAGTGATACAGCTTCAAATGCAGACGAAACAAACGAGTTAGCTTCATATCTATGCGAAACACATGATATAGCTTCAAATCAATGCGATGTAGAAGGTTTACCTTCAAATCCATGCTTAACAAATGATTTAGCTTCAAACAGTTCGGATATAAGTGATATAGCTTGAAATGCAGACGATCAAACGAGTAAGCTTCAAAATCTATGCGATAAACTTGATTTAGCTTCAAATCAATGCGAAGTAGAAGGCTTAGCTTCCAATCCATGCGAAACAAATGATTTAGGTTCAGATACTTGCGGTATAAGTGATACAGCTTCAAATGCACACGAAACAAACGAGTTAGCTTCTAATCCATGCGAAACTCATGATTTAGCTTCAAATCAATGCGATGTAGAAGGTTTACCTTCAAATCCATGCTTAACAAATGATTTCGCTTCAAATACTTGCGATATAAATGATATAGCTTCAAATGCAGGCGAAACAAACGTGTTAGCTTCTAATCCATGCGAAACTCATGATTTAGCTTCAAATCAATGCGATGTAGGAGGTTTACCTTCAAATCCATGCTTAACAAATAATTTAGCTTCAAACACTTGGGACATAAGTGATATAGCTTCAAATGCAGACGATCAAACGAGTTAGCTTCAAAATCCACGCGATAAATTTGATTTAGCTTCAAATCAATGCGATGTAGAAGGTTTACCTTCAAATCCATGCGTAACAAATGATTTAGCTTCAAATACTTGCGATGTAAATGATATAGCTTCAAATGCAGGCGAAACAAACGAGTTAGCATCTAATCCATGCGAAACTCATGATTTGGCTTCAAATCAATGCGATGTAGAAGTTTCACCTTCAAATCCATGCGCAACAAATGATTTAGCTTCAAACAGTTCGGATATAAGTGATATAGCTTGAAATGCAGACGATCAAACGAGTAAGCTTCAAAATCTATGCGATAAACTTGATTTAGCTTCAAATCAATGCGAAGTAGAAGGCTTAGCTTCCAATCCATGCGAAACAAATGATTTAGGTTCAGATACTTGCGGTATAAGTGATACAGCTTCAAATGCAGACGAAACAAACGAGTTAGCTTCTAATCCATGCGAAACACATGATTTAGCTTCAAATCAATGCGATGTAGAAGGTTTACCTTCAAATCCATGCTTAACAAATGATTTCGCTTCAAATACTTGCGATATAAATGATATAGCTTCAAATGCAGGCGAAGCAAACGTGTTAGCATCTAATCCATGCGAAACTCATGATTTAGCTTCAAATCAATGCGATGTAGGAGGTTTACCTTCAAATCCATGCTTAACAAATAATTTAGCTTCAAACACTTGGGACATAAGTGATATAGCTTCAAATGCAGGCGAAACAAACGTGATAGATTCTAATCCATGCGAAACTAATGATTTAGCTTCAAATCAATGCGATGTAGGAGGTTTACCTTCAAATCCATGCTTAACAAATAATTTAGCCACAAACACTTGGGACATAAGTGATATAGCTTCAAATGCAGACGATCAAACGAGTTAGCTTCAAAATCCATGCGATAAACTTGATTTAGCTTCAAATCAATGCGAAGTAGAAGGATGAGCTTCAAATCCATGCAACACAAATGATTTGGCTTCAAATACTTGCGATATAAATGATATAGCTTCAAATGTAGGCGAAACAAACGAGTTAGCTTCTAATCCATGCGAAACTCATGATTTAGCTTCAAATAAATGCGATGTAGAAGGTTTACCTTCAAATCCATGCTTAACAAATAATTTAGCTTCAAACACTTGGGATATAAGTGATAAAGCTTCAAATGCAGACGATCAAACGAGTTAGCTTCAAAATCCATGCGATAAACTTGATTTAGCATCAAATCAATGCGAAGTAGAAGGATTAGCTTCAAATCCTTGCAACACAAGTGATTTAGCTACAGACACTTGGGATATAAGTGATATAGCTTCAAATGCAGACGATCAAACGAGTTAGCTTCAAGTCCACGCGAAACAAGTGATTTAGCTTCAGACACTTGCGATATAAGTGATATAGCTTCAAATGCAGAAGAAACAAACGAGTTATCTTCAAATCCATGCCAAGCACTTGATTTAGCTGAAAATCAATGCGATGTAGAAGGTTTAGCTTCAAATCCATGCGAAACAAATGATTTAGCATCAGATACTTGCGATATAAGTGATATTGCTTCAAATGCAGGAGAAACAAACGAGTTAGCTTATAATCCATGCGAAACTCATGATTTAGCTTCAAATCAATGTGATGTAGAAGGTTTACCTTCAAATCCATGCTTAACAAATAATATAGCTTCAAACACTTGGGATATAAGTGATATAGCTTCAAATGCAGACGATCAAACGAGTTAGCTTCAAAATCCATGCGATAAACTTGATTTAGCTTCAAATAAATGCGAAGTAGAAGGATTAGCTTCAAATCCATGCAACACAAATGATTTAGCTTCAAATACTTGCGATATAAATGATATAGCTTCAAATGCAGGCCTAACAAACGAGTTATCTTCTAATCCATGCGAAACTCATGATTTAGCTTCAAATCAATGCGATGTAGAAGGTTTACCTTCAAATCCATGCTTAACAATTAATTTAGCTTCAAACACTTGGGATATAAGTGATATAGCTTCAAATGAAGACGATCAAACGAGTTAGCTTCAAAATCCATGCGATAAACTTGATTTAGCTTCAAATCAATGCGAAGTAGAAGGATTAGCTTCAAATCCATGCGAAACAAATGATTTAGTTTCAGATACTTGCGGTATAAATGATACAGATTCAAATGCAGACGAAACAAACGAGTTAGCTTCATATCTATGAGAAACACATGATTTAGTTTCAAATCAATGCGATGTAGAAGGTTTACCTTCAAATCCATGCTTAAAAAATGATTTAGCTTCAAACACTTGGGATATAAGTTATATGGCTTCAAATGCAGACGATCAAACGAGTTAGCTTCAAAATCCATGCGATAAACTTGATTTAGCTTCAAATCAATGCGATGTAGAAGGTTTACCTTCAAATCCATGCTTAACAAATGATTTAGCTTCAAATACTTGCGATATAAATGATATAGCTTCAAATGCTGGCGAAACAAACGTGTTAGCTTGTAATCCATGCGAAACTCATGATTTAGCTTCAAATCAATGCGATGTAGAAGGTTTACCTTCAAATCCATTCTTAACAAATAATTTAGCTTCAAACACTTGGGATATAAGTGATATAGCTTCAAATGCAGACGATCAAACGAGTTAGCTTCAAAATCCACGCGATAAATTTGATTTAGCTTCAAATCAATGCGAAGTAGAAGGATTAGCTTCAAATCAATGCGAAACAAATGATTTAGTTTCAGATACTTGCGGTATAAATGATACAGATTCAAACGCAGACGAAACAAACGAGTTAGCTTCATATCTATGCGAAACACATGATTTAGTTTCAAATCAATGCGATGTAGAAGGTTTACCTTCAAATCCATGCTTAAAAAATGATTTAGCTTCAAACACTTGGGATATAAGTGATATGGCTTCAAATGTAGACGATCAAACGAGTTAGCTTCAAAATCCATGCGATAAACTTGATTTAGCTTCAAATCAATGCGATGTAGAAGGTTTACCTTCAAATCCATGCTTAACCAATGATTTAGCTTCAGATACTTGCGATATAAATGATATAGCTTCAAATGCAGGCGAAACAAACGTGTTAGCTTGTAATCCATGCGAAACTCATGATTTAGCTTCAAATCAATGCGATGTAGAAGGTTTACCTTCAAATCCATGCTTAACAAATGATTTAGCTTCAAACACTTGGGATATAAGTGAAAAAGCTTCAAATGCAGACGATCAAACGAGTTAGCTTCAAAATCCATGCGATAAACTTGATTTAGCTTCAAATCAATGCAAAGTAGAAGGCTTAGCTTCAAATCCATGCGAAACAAATGATTTAGGTTCAGATACTTGCGGTATAAATGATACAGCTTCAAATGCAGACGAAACAAACGAGATAACTTCATATCTATGCGAAACACATGATTTAGCTTCAAATCAATGCGATGTAGAAGGTATACCTTCAAATCCATGCTTAACAAATTATTTAGCTTCAAATACTTGCGATATAAATGATATAGCTTCAAATGCAGGCGAAACAAACGAGTTAGCATCTAATCCATGCGAAACTCATGATTTGGCTTCAAATCAATGCGATGTAGAAGTTTCACCTTCAAATCCATGCGCAACAAATGATTTAGCTTCAAACAGTTCGGATATAAGTGATATAGCTTGAAATGCAGACGATCAAACGAGTAAGCTTCAAAATCTATGCGATAAACTTGATTTAGCTTCAAATCAATGCGAAGTAGAAGGCTTAGCTTCCAATCCATGCGAAACAAATGATTTAGGTTCAGATACTTGCGGTATAAGTGATACAGCTTCAAATGCAGACGAAACAAACGAGTTAGCTTCTAATCCATGCGAAACACATGATTTAGCTTCAAATCAATGCGATGTAGAAGGTTTACCTTCAAATCCATGCTTAACAAATGATTTCGCTTCAAATACTTGCGATATAAATGATATAGCTTCAAATGCAGGCGAAGCAAACGTGTTAGCATCTAATCCATGCGAAACTCATGATTTAGCTTCAAATCAATGCGATGTAGGAGGTTTACCTTCAAATCCATGCTTAACAAATAATTTAGCTTCAAACACTTGGGACATAAGTGATATAGCTTCAAATGCAGGCGAAACAAACGTGATAGATTCTAATCCATGCGAAACTAATGATTTAGCTTCAAATCAATGCGATGTAGGAGGTTTACCTTCAAATCCATGCTTAACAAATAATTTAGCCACAAACACTTGGGACATAAGTGATATAGCTTCAAATGCAGACGATCAAACGAGTTAGCTTCAAAATCCATGCGATAAACTTGATTTAGCTTCAAATCAATGCGAAGTAGAAGGATGAGCTTCAAATCCATGCAACACAAATGATTTGGCTTCAAATACTTGCGATATAAATGATATAGCTTCAAATGTAGGCGAAACAAACGAGTTAGCTTCTAATCCATGCGAAACTCATGATTTAGCTTCAAATAAATGCGATGTAGAAGGTTTACCTTCAAATCCATGCTTAACAAATAATTTAGCTTCAAACACTTGGGATATAAGTGATAAAGCTTCAAATGCAGACGATCAAACGAGTTAGCTTCAAAATCCATGCGATAAACTTGATTTAGCATCAAATCGATGCGAAGTAGAAGGATTAGCTTCAAATCCTTGCAACACAAGTGATTTAGCTACAGACACTTGGGATATAAGTGATATAGCTTCAAATGCAGACGATCAAACGAGTTAGCTTCAAGTCCACGCGAAACAAGTGATTTAGCTTCAGACACTTGCGATATAAGTGATATAGCTTCAAATGCAGAAGAAACAAACGAGTTATCTTCAAATCCATGCCAAGCACTTGATTTAGCTGAAAATCAATGCGATGTAGAAGGTTTAGCTTCAAATCCATGCGAAACAAATGATTTAGCATCAGATACTTGCGATATAAGTGATATTGCTTCAAATGCAGGAGAAACAAACGAGTTAGCTTATAATCCATGCGAAACTCATGATTTAGCTTCAAATCAATGTGATGTAGAAGGTTTACCTTCAAATCCATGCTTAACAAATAATATAGCTTCAAACACTTGGGATATAAGTGATATAGCTTCAAATGCAGACGATCAAACGAGTTAGCTTCAAAATCCATGCGATAAACTTGATTTAGCTTCAAATAAATGCGAAGTAGAAGGATTAGCTTCAAATCCATGCAACACAAATGATTTAGCTTCAAATACTTGCGATATAAATGATATAGCTTCAAATGCAGGCCTAACAAACGAGTTATCTTCTAATCCATGCGAAACTCATGATTTAGCTTCAAATCAATGCGATGTAGAAGGTTTACCTTCAAATCCATGCTTAACAATTAATTTAGCTTCAAACACTTGGGATATAAGTGATATAGCTTCAAATGAAGACGATCAAACGAGTTAGCTTCAAAATCCATGCGATAAACTTGATTTAGCTTCAAATCAATGCGAAGTAGAAGGATTAGCTTCAAATCCATGCGAAACAAATGATTTAGTTTCAGATACTTGCGGTATAAATGATACAGATTCAAATGCAGACGAAACAAACGAGTTAGCTTCATATCTATGAGAAACACATGATTTAGTTTCAAATCAATGCGATGTAGAAGGTTTACCTTCAAATCCATGCTTAAAAAATGATTTAGCTTCAAACACTTGGGATATAAGTTATATGGCTTCAAATGCAGACGATCAAACGAGTTAGCTTCAAAATCCATGCGATAAACTTGATTTAGCTTCAAATCAATGCGATGTAGAAGGTTTACCTTCAAATCCATGCTTAACAAATGATTTAGCTTCAAATACTTGCGATATAAATGATATAGCTTCAAATGCTGGCGAAACAAACGTGTTAGCTTGTAATCCATGCGAAACTCATGATTTAGCTTCAAATCAATGCGATGTAGAAGGTTTACCTTCAAATCCATTCTTAACAAATAATTTAGCTTCAAACACTTGGGATATAAGTGATATAGCTTCAAATGCAGACGATCAAACGAATTAGCTTCAAAATCCACGCGATAAATTTGATTTAGCTTCAAATCAATGCGAAGTAGAAGGATTAGCTTCAAATCAATGCGAAACAAATGATTTAGTTTCAGATACTTGCGGTATAAATGATACAGATTCAAACGCAGACGAAACAAACGAGTTAGCTTCATATCTATGCGAAACACATGATTTAGTTTCAAATCAATGCGATGTAGAAGGTTTACCTTCAAATCCATGCTTAAAAAATGATTTAGCTTCAAACACTTGGGATATAAGTGATATGGCTTCAAATGTAGACGATCAAACGAGTTAGCTTCAAAATCCATGCGATAAACTTGATTTAGCTTCAAATCAATGCGATGTAGAAGGTTTACCTTCAAATCCATGCTTAACCAATGATTTAGCTTCAGATACTTGCGATATAAATGATATAGCTTCAAATGCAGGCGAAACAAACGTGTTAGCTTGTAATCCATGCGAAACTCATGATTTAGCTTCAAATCAATGCGATGTAGAAGGTTTACCTTCAAATCCATGCTTAACAAATGATTTAGCTTCAAACACTTGGGATATACGTGATATAGCTTCAAATGCAGACGATCAAACGAGTTAGCTTCAAAATCCATGCGGTAAACTTGATTTAGCTTCAAATCAATACGAAGTAGAAGGATGAGCTTCAAATCCATGCAACACAAATGATTTAGCTTCAAATACTTGCGATATAAATGATATAGCTTCAAATGTAGGCGAAACAAACGAGTTAGCTTCTAATCCATGCGAAACTAATGATTTAGCTTGAAATCAATGCGATGTAGAAGGTTTACCTTCAAATCCATGCTTAACAAATAATTTAGCTTCAAACACTTGGGATATACGTGATATAGCTTCAAATGCAGACGATCAAACGAGTTAGCTTCAAAATCCATGCGGTAAACTTGATTTAGCTTCAAATCAATACGAAGTAGAAGGATGAGCTTCAAATCCATGCAACACAAATGATTTAGCTTCAAATACTTGCGATATAAATGATATAGCTTCAAATGTAGGCGAAACAAACGAGTTAGCTTCTAATCCATGCGAAACTAATGATTTAGCTTGAAATCAATGCGATGTAGAAGGTTTACATTCAAATCCATGCTTAACAAATAATTTAGCTTCAAACACTTGGGATATAAGTGATATAGCTTCAAATGCAGACGATCAAACGAGTTAGCCTCAAAATCCATGCGATAAACTTGATTTAGCATCAAATCTATACGATCTAGAAGGATTAGCTTCAAATCCTTGCAACACAAGTGATTTAGCTACAGACACTTGGGATATAAGTGATATAGCTTCAAATGCAGACGATCAAACGAGTTAGCCTCAAAATCCATGCGATAAACTTGATTTAGCTTCAAATCAATGCGAAGTAGAAGGATGAGCTTCAAATCCATGCAACACAAATGATTTAGCATCAGATACTTGCGATATAAGTGATATAGCTTCAAATGCAGGAGAAACAAACGAGTTAGCTTATAATCCATGCGAAACTCATGATTTAGCTTCAAATCAATGCGATGTAGAAGGTTTACCTTCAAATCCATGCTTAACAAATAATTTAGCTTCAAACACTTGGGATATAAGTGATATAGCTTCAAATGCAGACGATCAAACGAGTTAGCTTCAAAATCCATGCGATAAACTTGATTTAGCTTCAAATCAATGCGAAGTAGAAGGATTAGCTTCAAATCCATGCAACACAAATGATTTAGCTTCAAATACTTGCGATATAAATGATATAGCTTCAAATGCAGGCCTAACAAACGAGTTATCTTCTAATCCATGCGAAACTCATGATTTAGCTTCAAATCAATGCGATGTAGAAGGTTTACCTTCAAATCCATGCTTAACAATTAATTTAGCTTCAAACACTTGGGATATAAGTGATATAGTTTCAAATGAAGACGATCAAACGAGTTAGCTTCAAAATCCATGCGATAAACTTGATTTAGCTTCAAATCAATGCGAAGTAGAAGGATTAGCTTCAAATCCATGCGAAACAAATGATTTAGTTTCAGATACTTGCGGTATAAATGATACAGATTCAAATGCAGACGAAACAAACGAGTTAGCTTCATATCTATGAGAAACACATGATTTAGTTTCAAATCAATGCGATGTAGAAGGTTTACCTTCAAATCCATGCTTAAAAAATGATTTAGCTTCAAACACTTGGGATATAAGTTATGTGGCTTCAAATGCAGACGATCAAACGAGTTAGCTTCAAAATCCATGCGATAAACTTGATTTAGCATCAAATCAATGCGAAGTAGAAGGATTAGCTTCAAATCCTTGCAACACAAGTGATTTAGCTACAGACACTTGGGATATAAGTGATATAGCTTCAAATGCAGACGATCAAACGAGTTAGCTTCAAGTCCACGCGAAACAAGTGATTTAGCTTCAGACACTTGCGATATAAGTGATATAGCTTCAAATGCAGAAGAAACAAACGAGTTATCTTCAAATCCATGCCAAGCACTTGATTTAGCTGAAAATCAATGCGATGTAGAAGGTTTAGCTTCAAATCCATGCGAAACAAATGATTTAGCATCAGATACTTGCGATATAAGTGATATTGCTTCAAATGCAGGAGAAACAAACGAGTTAGCTTATAATCCATGCGAAACTCATGATTTAGCTTCAAATCAATGTGATGTAGAAGGTTTACCTTCAAATCCATGCTTAACAAATAATATAGCTTCAAACACTTGGGATATAAGTGATATAGCTTCAAATGCAGACGATCAAACGAGTTAGCTTCAAAATCCATGCGATAAACTTGATTTAGCTTCAAATAAATGCGAAGTAGAAGGATTAGCTTCAAATCCATGCAACACAAATGATTTAGCTTCAAATACTTGCGATATAAATGATATAGCTTCAAATGCAGGCCTAACAAACGAGTTATCTTCTAATCCATGCGAAACTCATGATTTAGCTTCAAATCAATGCGATGTAGAAGGTTTACCTTCAAATCCATGCTTAACAATTAATTTAGCTTCAAACGCTTGGGATATAAGTGATATAGCTTCAAATGAAGACGATCAAACGAGTTAGCTTCAAAATCCATGCGATAAACTTGATTTAGCTTCAAATCAATGCGAAGTAGAAGGATTAGCTTCAAATCCATGCGAAACAAATGATTTAGTTTCAGATACTTGCGGTATAAATGATACAGATTCAAATGCAGACGAAACAAACGAGTTAGCTTCATATCTATGAGAAACACATGATTTAGTTTCAAATCAATGCGATGTAGAAGGTTTACCTTCAAATCCATGCTTAAAAAATGATTTAGCTTCAAACACTTGGGATATAAGTTATATGGCTTCAAATGCAGACGATCAAACGAGTTAGCTTCAAAATCCATGCGATAAACTTGATTTAGCTTCAAATCAATGCGATGTAGAAGGTTTACCTTCAAATCCATGCTTAACAAATGATTTAGCTTCAAATACTTGCGATATAAATGATATAGCTTCAAATGCTGGCGAAACAAACGTGTTAGCTTGTAATCCATGCGAAACTCATGATTTAGCTTCAAATCAATGCGATGTAGAAGGTTTACCTTCAAATCCATTCTTAACAAATAATTTAGCTTCAAACACTTGGGATATAAGTGATATAGCTTCAAATGCAGACGATCAAACGAGTTAGCTTCAAAATCCACGCGATAAACTTGATTTAGCTTCAAATCAATGCGAAGTAGAAGGATTAGCTTCAAATCAATGCGAAACAAATGATTTAGTTTCAGATACTTGCGGTATAAATGATACAGATTCAAACGCAGACGAAACAAACGAGTTAGCTTCATATCTATGCGAAACACATGATTTAGTTTCAAATCAATGCGATGTAGAAGGTTTACCTTCAAATCCATGCTTAAAAAATGATTTAGCTTCAAACACTTGGGATATAAGTGATATGGCTTCAAATGTAGACGATCAAACGAGTTAGCTTCAAAATCCATGCGATAAACTTGATTTAGCTTCAAATCAATGCGATGTAGAAGGTTTACCTTCAAATCCATGCTTAACCAATGATTTAGCTTCAGATACTTGCGATATAAATGATATAGCTTCAAATGTAGGCGAAACAAACGAGTTAGCTTCTAATCCATGCGAAACTAATGATTTAGCTTGAAATCAATGCGATGTAGAAGGTTTACCTTCAAATCCATGCTTAACAAATAATTTAGCTTCAAACACTTGGGATATACGTGATATAGCTTCAAATGCAGACGATCAAACGAGTTAGCTTCAAAATCCATGCGGTAAACTTGATTTAGCTTCAAATCAATACGAAGTAGAAGGATGAGCTTCAAATCCATGCAACACAAATGATTTAGCTTCAAATACTTGCGATATAAATGATATAGCTTCAAATGTAGGCGAAACAAACGAGTTAGCTTCTAATCCATGCGAAACTAATGATTTAGCTTCAAATCAATGCGATGTAGAAGGTTTACCTTCAAATCCATGCTTAACAATTAATTTAGCTTCAAACACTTGGGATATAAGTGATATAGTTTCAAATGAAGACGATCAAACGAGTTAGCTTCAAAATCCATGCGATAAACTTGATTTAGCTTCAAATCAATGCGAAGTAGAAGGATTAGCTTCAAATCCATGCGAAACAAATGATTTAGTTTCAGATACTTGCGGTATAAATGATACAGATTCAAATGCAGACGAAACAAACGAGTTAGCTTCATATCTATGAGAAACACATGATTTAGTTTCAAATCAATGCGATGTAGAAGGTTTACCTTCAAATCCATGCTTAAAAAATGATTTAGCTTCAAACACTTGGGATATAAGTTATATGGCTTCAAATGCAGACGATCAAACGAGTTAGCTTCAAAATCCATGCGATAAACTTGATTTAGCATCAAATCAATGCGAAGTAGAAGGATTAGCTTCAAATCCTTGCAACACAAGTGATTTAGCTACAGACACTTGGGATATAAGTGATATAGCTTCAAATGCAGACGATCAAACGAGTTAGCTTCAAGTCCACGCGAAACAAGTGATTTAGCTTCAGACACTTGCGATATAAGTGATATAGCTTCAAATGCAGAAGAAACAAACGAGTTATCTTCAAATCCATGCCAAGCACTTGATTTAGCTGAAAATCAATGCGATGTAGAAGGTTTAGCTTCAAATCCATGCGAAACAAATGATTTAGCATCAGATACTTGCGATATAAGTGATATTGCTTCAAATGCAGGAGAAACAAACGAGTTAGCTTATAATCCATGCGAAACTCATGATTTAGCTTCAAATCAATGTGATGTAGAAGGTTTACCTTCAAATCCATGCTTAACAAATAATATAGCTTCAAACACTTGGGATATAAGTGATATAGCTTCAAATGCAGACGATCAAACGAGTTAGCTTCAAAATCCATGCGATAAACTTGATTTAGCTTCAAATAAATGCGAAGTAGAAGGATTAGCTTCAAATCCATGCAACACAAATGATTTAGCTTCAAATACTTGCGATATAAATGATATAGCTTCAAATGCAGGCCTAACAAACGAGTTATCTTCTAATCCATGCGAAACTCATGATTTAGCTTCAAATCAATGCGATGTAGAAGGTTTACCTTCAAATCCATGCTTAACAATTAATTTAGCTTCAAACGCTTGGGATATAAGTGATATAGCTTCAAATGAAGACGATCAAACGAGTTAGCTTCAAAATCCATGCGATAAACTTGATTTAGCTTCAAATCAATGCGAAGTAGAAGGATTAGCTTCAAATCCATGCGAAACAAATGATTTAGTTTCAGATACTTGCGGTATAAATGATACAGATTCAAATGCAGACGAAACAAACGAGTTAGCTTCATATCTATGAGAAACACATGATTTAGTTTCAAATCAATGCGATGTAGAAGGTTTACCTTCAAATCCATGCTTAAAAAATGATTTAGCTTCAAACACTTGGGATATAAGTTATATGGCTTCAAATGCAGACGATCAAACGAGTTAGCTTCAAAATCCATGCGATAAACTTGATTTAGCTTCAAATCAATGCGATGTAGAAGGTTTACCTTCAAATCCATGCTTAACAAATGATTTAGCTTCAAATACTTGCGATATAAATGATATAGCTTCAAATGCTGGCGAAACAAACGTGTTAGCTTGTAATCCATGCGAAACTCATGATTTAGCTTCAAATCAATGCGATGTAGAAGGTTTACCTTCAAATCCATTCTTAACAAATAATTTAGCTTCAAACACTTGGGATATAAGTGATATAGCTTCAAATGCAGACGATCAAACGAGTTAGCTTCAAAATCCACGCGATAAACTTGATTTAGCTTCAAATCAATGCGAAGTAGAAGGATTAGCTTCAAATCAATGCGAAACAAATGATTTAGTTTCAGATACTTGCGGTATAAATGATACAGATTCAAACGCAGACGAAACAAACGAGTTAGCTTCATATCTATGCGAAACACATGATTTAGTTTCAAATCAATGCGATGTAGAAGGTTTACCTTCAAATCCATGCTTAAAAAATGATTTAGCTTCAAACACTTGGGATATAAGTGATATGGCTTCAAATGTAGACGATCAAACGAGTTAGCTTCAAAATCCATGCGATAAACTTGATTTAGCTTCAAATCAATGCGATGTAGAAGGTTTACCTTCAAATCCATGCTTAACCAATGATTTAGCTTCAGATACTTGCGATATAAATGATATAGCTTCAAATGTAGGCGAAACAAACGAGTTAGCTTCTAATCCATGCGAAACTAATGATTTAGCTTGAAATCAATGCGATGTAGAAGGTTTACCTTCAAATCCATGCTTAACAAATAATTTAGCTTCAAACACTTGGGATATACGTGATATAGCTTCAAATGCAGACGATCAAACGAGTTAGCTTCAAAATCCATGCGGTAAACTTGATTTAGCTTCAAATCAATACGAAGTAGAAGGATGAGCTTCAAATCCATGCAACACAAATGATTTAGCTTCAAATACTTGCGATATAAATGATATAGCTTCAAATGTAGGCGAAACAAACGAGTTAGCTTCTAATCCATGCGAAACTAATGATTTAGCTTGAAATCAATGCGATGTAGAAGGTTTACATTCAAATCCATGCTTAACAAATAATTTAGCTTCAAACACTTGGGATATAAGTGATATAGCTTCAAATGCAGACGATCAAACGAGTTAGCCTCAAAATCCATGCGATAAACTTGATTTAGCATCAAATCTATACGATCTAGAAGGATTAGCTTCAAATCCTTGCAACACAAGTGATTTAGCTACAGACACTTGGGATATAAGTGATATAGCTTCAAATGCAGACGATCAAACGAGTTAGCCTCAAAATCCATGCGATAAACTTGATTTAGCTTCAAATCAATGCGAAGTAGAAGGATGAGCTTCAAATCCATGCAACACAAATGATTTAGCATCAGATACTTGCGATATAAGTGATATAGCTTCAAATGCAGGAGAAACAAACGAGTTAGCTTATAATCCATGCGAAACTCATGATTTAGCTTCAAATCAATGCGATGTAGAAGGTTTACCTTCAAATCCATGCTTAACAAATAATTTAGCTTCAAACACTTGGGATATAAGTGATATAGCTTCAAATGCAGACGATCAAACGAGTTAGCTTCAAAATCCATGCGATAAACTTGATTTAGCTTCAAATCAATGCGAAGTAGAAGGATTAGCTTCAAATCCATGCAACACAAATGATTTAGCTTCAAATACTTGCGATATAAATGATATAGCTTCAAATGCAGGCCTAACAAACGAGTTATCTTCTAATCCATGCGAAACTCATGATTTAGCTTCAAATCAATGCGATGTAGAAGGTTTACCTTCAAATCCATGCTTAACAATTAATTTAGCTTCAAACACTTGGGATATAAGTGATATAGCTTCAAATGAAGACGATCAAACGAGTTAGCTTCAAAATCCATGCGATAAACTTGATTTAGCTTCAAATCAATGCGAAGTAGAAGGATTAGCTTCAAATCCATGCGAAACAAATGATTTAGTTTCAGATACTTGCGGTATAAATGATACAGATTCAAATGCAGACGAAACAAACGAGTTAGCTTCATATCTATGAGAAACACATGATTTAGTTTCAAATCAATGCGATGTAGAAGGTTTACCTTCAAATCCATGCTTAAAAAATGATTTAGCTTCAAACACTTGGGATATAAGTTATATGGCTTCAAATGCAGACGATCAAACGAGTTAGCTTCAAAATCCATGCGATAAACTTGATTTAGCTTCAAATCAATGCGATGTAGAAGGTTTACCTTCAAATCCATGCTTAACAAATGATTTAGCTTCAAATACTTGCGATATAAATGATATAGCTTCAAATGCTGGCGAAACAAACGTGTTAGCTTGTAATCCATGCGAAACTCATGATTTAGCTTCAAATCAATGCGATGTAGAATGTTTACCTTCAAATCCATGCTTAACAAATGATTTAGCTTCAAACACTTGGGATATAAGTGATATGGCTTCAAATGCAGACGATCAAACGAGTTAGCTTCAAAATCCATGCGATAAACTTGATCTAGCTTCAAATCAATGCGATGTAGAAGGTTTACCGTCAAATCCATGCTTAACCAATGATTTAGCTTCAGATACTTGCGATATAAATGATATAGCTTCAAATGCAGGCGAAACAAACGTGTTAGCTTGTAATCCATGCGATACTCATGATTTAGCTTCAAATCAATGCGATGTAGAAGGTTTACCTTCAAATCCATGCTTAACAAATGATTTAGCTTCAAACACTTGGGATATACGTGATATAGCTTCAAATGCAGACGATCAAACGAGTTAGCTTCAAAATCCATGCGATAAACTTGATTTAGCTTCAAATCAATACGAAGTAGAAGGATGAGCTTCAAATCCATGCAACACAAATGATTTAGCTTCGAATACTTGCGATATAAATGATATAGCTTCAAATGTAGGCGAAACAAACGAGTTAGCTTCTAATCCATGCGAAACTCATGATTTAGCTTCAAATAAATGCGATGTAGAAGGTTTACCTTCAAATCCATGCTTAACAAATAATTTAGCTTCAAACACTTGGGATATAAGTGATATAGCTTCAAATGCAGACGATCAAACGAGTTAGCTTCAAAATCCATGCGATAAACTTGATTTAGCATCAAATCAATGCGAAGTAGAAGGATTAGCTTCAAATCCATGCAACACAAGTGATTTAGCTACAGACACTTGGGATATAAGTGATATAGCTTCAAATGCAGACGATCAAACGAGTTAGCTTCAAGTCCACGCGAAACAAGTGATTTAGCTTCAGACACTTGCGATATAAGTGATATAGCTTCAAATGCAGAAGAAACAAACGAGTTATCTTCAAATCCATGCCAAGCACTTGATTTAGCTGAAAATCAATGCGATGTAGAAGGTTTAGCTTCAAATCCATGCGAAACAAATGATTTAGCATCAGATACTTGCGATATAAGTGATATAGCTTCAAATGCAGGAGAAACAAACGAGTTAGCTTATAATCCATGCGAAACTCATGATTTAGCTTCAAATCAATGCGATGTAGAAGGTTTACCTTCAAATCCATGCTTAACAAATAATTTAGCTTCAAGCACTTGGGATATAAGTGATATAGCTTCAAATGCAGACGATCAAACGAGTTAGCTTCAAAATCCATGCGAAAAACTTGATTTAGCTTCAAATCAATGCGATGTAGTAGGCTTAGCTTCAAATCCATGCGAAACAAATGATTTAGATTCTGATACTTGCGGTATAAATGATACAGCTTCAAATGCAGACGAAACAAACGAGTTAGCTACATATCTATGCGAAACTCATGATTTAGCTTCAAATCAATGCGATGTAGAAGGTTTACCTTCAAATCCATGCTTAACAAATGATTCCGCTTCAAATACTTGCGATATAAATGATATAGCTTCTAATGCAGGCCAAACAAACGTGTTAGCTTCTAATCTATACGAAACTCATGATTTAGCTTCAAATCAATGCGATGTAGAAGGTTTACCTTCAAATCCAAGCTTAACAAATGATTTAGCTTCAAATAATTGCGATATAAATGATATAGCTTCAAATGCAGGCGAAACAAACCTGTTAGCTTCTAATCCATGCGAAACTCATGATTTAGCTTCAAATCAATGCGATGTAGAAGGTTTACCTTCAAATCCGTGCTTAACAAATGATTTAGCTTCAAACACTTGGGATATAAGTGATATAGCTTCAAATGCAGACGATCAAACGAGTTAGCTTCAAAATCCATGCAATAAACTTGATTTAGCTTCAAATCAATGCGATGTAGAAGGTTTACCTTCAAATCCATGCTTAACAAATGATTCCGCTTCAAATACTTGCGATATAAATGATATAGCTTCTAATGCAGGCCAAACAAACGTGTTAGCTTCTAATCTATACGAAACTCATGATTTAGCTTCAAATCAATGCGATGTAGAAGGTTTACCTTCAAATCCAAGCTTAACAAATGATTTAGCTTCAAATAATTGCGATATAAATGATATAGCTTCAAATGCAGGCGAAACAAACCTGTTAGCTTCTAATCCATGCGAAACACATGATTTAGCTTCAAATCAATGCGATGTAGAAGGTTCACCTTCAAATCCATGCTTAACAAATAATTTAGCTTCAAACACTTGGGACATAAGTGATATAGCTTGAAATGCAGACGATCAAACGAGTTAGCTTCAAAATCCATGCGATAAACTTGATTTAGCTTCAAGTCAATGCGAAGTAGAAGGCTTAGCTCCCAATCCATGCGAAACAAATAATTTAGGTCCAGATACTTGCGGTATAAGTGATACAGCTTCAAATGCAGACGAAACAAACGAGTTAGCTTCATATCTATGCGAAACCCATGATTTAGCTTCAAATCAATGCGATGTAGAAGGTTTACCTTCAAATCCATGCTTAACAAATGATTTAGATTCAAATACTTGCGATATGAATGATATAGCTTCAAATGCAGGCGAAACATACGTGTTAGCTTCTAATCCATGCGAAACTCATGATTAGCTTCAAATCAATGCGATGTAGGAGGTTTACCTTCAAATCCATGCTTAACAAATGATTTAGCTTCAAACAGTTCGGATATAAGTGATATAGCTTGAAATGCAGACGATCAAACGAGTAAGCTTCAAAATCTATGCGATAAACTTGATTTAGCTTCAAATCAATGCGAAGTAGAAGGCTTAGCTTCCAATCCATGCGAAACAAATGATTTAGGTCCAGATACTTGCGGTATAAGTGATACAGCTTCAAATGCAGACGAAACAAACGAGTTAGCTTCATATCTATGCGAAACCCATGACTTAGCTTCAAATCAATGCGATGTAGAAGGTTTACCTTCAAATCCATGCTTAACAAATGATTTAGCTTCAAATACTTGCGATATGAATGATATAGCTTCAAATGCAGACGAAACATACGTGTTTGCTTCTAATCCATGCGAAACTCATGATTTAGCTTCAAATCAATGCGATGTAGGAGGTTTACCTTCAAATCCATGCTTAACAAATAAATTAACTTCAAACACTTGGGATATAAGTGATATAGCTTCAAATGCAGACGATCAAACAACTTAGCCACAAAATCCATGCGATAAACTTGATTTAGCTTCAAATCAATGCGAAGTGGAAGGATGAGCTTCAAATCCATGCAACACAAATGATTTAGCTTCAAATACTAGCGATATAAATGAATAGCTTCAAATGCAGGCGTAACAAACGAGTTAGCTTCTAATCCATGCGAAACTCATGATTGAGCTTCAAATCAATGCGATGTAGAAGGTTTACCTTCAAATCCATGCGCAACAAATGATTTAGCTTCAAACACTTGGGATATAAGTGATACAGCTTCAAATGCAGACGATCAAACGAGTTAGTTTCATAATCCACGCGATAAATTTGATTTAGCTTCAAATCAATGCGAAGTAGAAGGCTTAGCTTCCAATCCATGCGAAACAAATGATTTAAGTTCAAATACTTGCGGTATAAGTGATACAGCTTCAAATGCAGACGAAACAAACGAGTTAGCTTCATATCTATGCGAAACACATGATTTAGCTTCAAATCATTACGATGTAGAAGGTTCACCTTCAAATCCATGCCCAACAAATGATTTAGCTTCAAACACTTGGGATATAAGTGATATAGCTTGAAATGCAGACGATCAAACCAGTTAGCTTCAAAATCCATGCGATAAACTTGATTTAGCTTCGACTCAATGCGAAGTAGAAGGCTTAGCTTCAAATCCATGCGAAACAAATGATTTAGGTTCAGATACTTGCGGTATAAATGATACAGCTTCAAATGCAGACGAAACAAACGAGTTAGCTTCATATCTATGCGAAACACATGATTTAGCTTCAAATCAATGCGATGTAGAAGGTTTACCTTCAAATCCATGCTTAACAAGTGATTTAGCTGCAAATACTTGCGATATAAATGATATAGCTTCAAATGCAGGCGAAACAAACGTGTTAGCTTCTAATCCATGCGAAACTCATGATTTAGATTCAAATCAATGCGATGTAGAAGGTTTACCTTCAAATCCATGCTTAAAAAATGATTTAGGTTCAAACACTTGGGATATAAGTGATATGGCATCAAATGCAGACGATCAAACGAGTTAGCTTCAAAATCCATGCGATAAACTTGATTTAGATTCAAATCAATGCGAAGTAGAAGGATTAGCTTCAAATCCGTGGAAAACAAATGATTTAGCTTCAAATACTTGCGATATAAATGATATAGCTTCAAATGCAGGCGAAGCAAACGTGTTAGCTTCTAATCCATGCGAAACTCATGATTTAGCTTCAAATCAATGCGATGTAGGAGGTTTACCTTCAAATCCATGCTTAACAAATAATTTAGCTTCAAACACTTGGGACATAAGTGATATAGCTTCAAATGCAGGCGAAACAAACGTGTTAGATTCTAATCCATGCGAAACTCATGATTTAGCTTCAAATCAATGCGATGTAGAAGGTTTACCTTCAAATCCATGCTTAACAATTAATTTAGCTTCAAACACTTGGGATATAAGTGATATAGTTTCAAATGAAGACGATCAAACGAGTTAGCTTCAAAATCCATGCGATAAACTTGATTTAGCTTCAAATCAATGCGAAGTAGAAGGATTAGCTTCAAATCCATGCGAAACAAATGATTTAGTTTCAGATACTTGCGGTATAAATGATACAGATTCAAATGCAGACGAAACAAACGAGTTAGCTTCATATCTATGAGAAACACATGATTTAGCTTCAAATCAATGCGATGTAGGAGGTTTACCTTCAAATCCATGCTTAACAAATAATTTAGCTACAAACACTTGGGACATAAGTGATATAGCTTCAAATGCAGACGATCAAACGAGTTAGCTTCAAAATCCATGCGATAAACTTGATTTAGCTTCAAATCAATGCGAAGTAGAAGGATGAGCTTCAAATCCATGCAACACAAATGATTTAGCTTCAAATCAATGCGAAGTAGAAGGATTAGCTTCAAATCCGTGGCACACAAATGATTTAGCTTCAAATACTTGCGATATAAATGATATAGCTTCAAATGCAGGCGAAACAAAGAGTTAGCTTCTAATCCATGCGAAACTCATGATTTAGGTTCAAATAAATACGATGTAGAAGGTTCACCTTCAAATCTATGCCCAACAAATGATTTAGCTTCAAACACTTGGGATATAAGTGATATAGCTTGAAATGCAGACGATCAAACCAGTTAGCTTCAAAATCCATGCGATAAACTAGATTTAGCTTCAACTCAATGCGAAGTAGAAGGCTTAGCTTCAAATCCATGCGAAACAAATGATTTAGGTTCAGATACTTGCGGTATAAATGATACAGCTTCAAATGCAGACGAAACAAACGAGTTAGCTTCATATCTATGCGAAACACATGATTTAGCTTCAAATCAATGCGATGTGGAAGGTTTACCTTCAAATCCATGCTTAACAAATGATTCCGCTTCAAATACTTGTGATATAAATGATATAGCTTCAAATGCAGGCGAAACAAACGTGTTAGCTTCTAATCCATGCGAAACTCATGATTAGCTTCTAATCAATGCGATGTAGGAGGCTTACCTTCAAATCCGTGCTTAACAAATAATTTAGCTTCAAACACTTGGGACATAAGTGATATAGCTTGAAATGCAGACGATCAAACGAGTTAGCTTCAAAATCCATGCGATAAACTTGATTTAGCTTCAAATCAATGCGAAGTAGAAGGCTTAGCTTCCAATCCATGCGAAACAAATGATTTAGGTCCAGATTCTTGCGGTATAAGTGATACAACTTCAAATGCAGACGAAACAAACGAGTTAGCTTCATATCTATGCGAAACCCATGATTTAGCTTCAAATCAATGCGATGTAGAAGGTTTACCTTCAAATCCATGCTTAACAAATGATTTAGCTTCAAATACTAGCGATATGAATGATTTAGCTTCAAATGCAGGCGAAACATACGTGTTAGCTTCTAATCCATGCGAAACTCATGATTTAGCTTCAAATTAATGCGATGTAGAGGGTTTACCTTCAAATCCATGCTTAACAAATGATTTAGCTTCAAACACTTGGGATATAAGTGATATGGCATCAAATGCAGACGATCAAACGAGTTAGATTCAAAATCCATGCGATAAACTTGATTTAGCTTCAAATCAATGCGAAGTAGAAGGATTAGCTTCAAATCCGTGGAACACTAATGATTTAGCTTCAAATACTTGCGATATAAATGATATAGCTTCAAATGCAGGCGAAACAAACGAGTTAGCTTCTAATCCATGCGAAACTCATGATTTAGCTTCAAATCAATGCGATGTAGAAGGTTTACCTTCAAATCCATGCTTAACAAATGATTTAGCTTCAAATACTTGCGATATAAAGGAAATAACTTCAAATGCAGGCGAAACAAACGTGTTAGATTCTAATCCATGCGAAACTAATGATTTAGCTTCAAATCAATGCGATGTAGGAGGTTTACCTTCAAATCCATGCTTAACAAATAATTTAGCTACAAACACTTGGGACATAAGTGATATAGCTTCAAATGCAGACGATCAAACGAGTTAGCTTCAAAATCCATGCGATAAACTTGATTTAGCTTCAAATCAATGCGAAGTAGAAGGATGAGCTTCAAATCCATGCAACACAAATGATTTAGCTTCAAATCAATGCGAAGTAGAAGGATTAGCTTCAAATCCGTGGCACACAAATGATTTAGCTTCAAATACTTGCGATATAAATGTTATAGCTTCAAATGCAGGCGAAACAAAGAGTTAGCTTCTAATCCATGCGAAACTCATGATTTAGGTTCAAATAAATACGATGTAGAAGGTTCACCTTCAAATCCATGCCCAACAAATGATTTAGCTTCAAACACTTGGGATATAAGTGATATAGCTTGAAATGCAGACGATCAAACCAGTTAGCTTCAAAATCCATGCGATAAACTTGATTTAGCTTCGACTCAATGCGAAGTAGAAAGCTTAGCTTCAAATCCATGCGAAACAAATGATTTAGGTTCAGATACTTGCGGTATAAATGATACAGCTTCAAATGCAGACGAAACAAACGAGTTAGCTTCATATCTATGCGAAACACATGATTTAGCTTCAAATCAATGCGATGTAGAAGGTTTACCTTCAAATCCATGCTTAACAAATGATTTAGCTGCAAATACTTGCGATATAAATGATATAGCTTCAAATGCAGGCGAAACAAACGTGTTAGCTTCTAATCCATGCGAAACTCATGATTTAGATTCAAATCAATGCGATGTAGAAGGTTTACCTTCAAATCCATGCTTAAAAATGATTTAGGTTCACACACTTGGGATATAAGTGATATGGCATCAAATGCAGACGATCAAACGAGTTAGCTTCAAAATCCATGCGATAAACTTGATTTAGATTCAAATCAATGCGAAGTAGAAGGATTAGCTTCAAATCCGTGGAAAACAAATGATTTAGCTTCAAATACTTGCGATATAAATGATATAGCTTCAAATGCAGGCGAAGCAAACGTGTTAGCTTCTAATCCATGCGAAACTCATGATTTAGCTTCAAATCAATGCGATGTAGGAGGTTTACCTTCAAATCCATGCTTAACAAATAATTTAGCTTCAAACACTTGGGACATAAGTGATATAGCTTCAAATGCAGGCGAAACAAACGTGTTAGATTCTAATCCATGCGAAACTAATGATTTAGCTTCAAATCAATGCGATGTAGGAGGTTTACCTTCAAATCCATGCTTAACAAATAATTTAGCTACAAACACTTGGGACATAAGTGATATAGCTTCAAATGCAGACGATCAAACGAGTTAGCTTCAAAATCCATGCGATAAACTTGATTTAGCTTCAAATCAATGCGAAGTAGAAGGCTTAGCTTCAAATCCATGCGAAACAAATGATTTAGGTTCAGATACTTGCGGTATAAATGATACAGCTTCAAATGCAGACGAAACAAACGAGTTAGCTTCATATCTATGCGAAACACATGATTTAGCTTCAAATCAATGCGATGTGGAAGGTTTACCTTCAAATCCATGCTTAACAAATGATTCCGCTTAAAATACTTGTGATATAAATGATATAGCTTCAAATGCAGGCGAAACAAACGTGTTAGCTTCTAATCCATGCGAAACTCATGATTAGCTTCTAATCAATGCGATGTAAGAGGCTTACCTTCAAATCCATGCTTAACAAATAATTTAGCTTCAAACACTTGGGACATAAGTGATATAGCTTGAAATGCAGACGATCAAACGAGTTAGCTTCAAAATCCATGCGATAAACTTGATTTAGCTTCAAATCAATGCGAAGTAGAAGGCTTAGCTTCCAATCCATGCGAAACAAATGATTTAGGTCCAGATTCTTGCGGTATAAGTGATACAACTTCAAATGCAGACGAAACAAACGAGTTAGCTTCATATCTATGCGAAACCCATGATTTAGCTTCAAATCAATGCGATGTAGAAGGTTTACCTTCAAATCCATGCTTAACAAATGATTTAGCTTCAAATACTTGCGATATGAATGATTTAGCTTCAAATGCAGGCGAAACATACGTGTTAGCTTCTAATCCATGCGAAACTCATGATTTAGCTTCAAATTAATGCGGTGTAGAGGGTTTACCTTCAAATCCATGCTTAACAAATGATTTAGCTTCAAACACTTGGGATATAAGTGATATGGCATCAAATGCAGACGATCAAACGAGTTAGATTCAAAATCCATGCGATAAACTTGATTTAGCTTCAAATCAATGCGAAGTAGAAGGATTAGCTTCAAATCCGTGGAACACAAATGATTTAGCTTCAAATACTTGCGATATAAATGATATAGCTTCAAATGCAGGCGAAACAAACGAGTTAGCTTCTAATCCATGCGAAACTCATGATTTAGCTTCAAATCAATGCGATGTAGAAGGTTTACCTTCAAATCCATGCTTAACAAATGATTTCGCTTCAAATACTTGCGATATAAATGATATAGCTTCAAATGCAGGCGAAACAAACGTGTTAGCTTCTAACCCATGCGAAACTCATGATTTAGCTTCAAATCAATGAGATGTAGGAGGTTCACCTTCAAATCCATGCGCAACAAATGATTTAGCTTCAAACAGTTGGGATATAAGTGATATAGCTTGAAATGCAGACGATCAAACGAGTTAGCTTCAAAATCCATGCGATAAAATTTATTTAGCATCAAATCAATGCGAAATAGAAGGACTAGCTTCCAATCCATGCGAAACAAATGATTTAGGTTCAGATACTTGCGGTATATGTGATACATACTTCAAATGCAGACGAAACAAACGAGTTAGCTTCTAATCCATGTGAAACTCATGATTTAGCTTCAAATCAATGCGATGTAGAAGGTTTACCTTCAAATCCATGCGCAACAAATGATTTAGCTTCAAACACTTGGGATATAAGTGATATATCTTCAAATGCAGACGATCAAACAAGTTAGTTTCATAATCCACGCGATAAATTTGATTTAGCTTCAAATCAATGCGAAGTAGAAGGATGAGCTTCAAATCCATGCAACACAAATGATTTAGCTTCAAATACTAGCGATATAAATGATATAGCTTCAAATGCTGGCGAAACAAACGAGTTAGCTTCTAATCCTTGCGAAACTCATGATTTAGCTTCAAATCAATGCGATGTAGAAGGTTTACATTCAAATCCGTGCCCAACAAATGATTTAGCTTCATACACTTGGGATATAAGTGATATAGCTTGAAATGCAGACGATCAAACCAGTTAGCTTCAAAATCCATGCGATAAACTTGATTTAGCTTCAAATCAATGCGAAGTAGAAGGCTTAGCTTCAAATCCATGCGAAACAAACGATTTAGGTTCAGATACTTGCGGTATAAATGATATAGCTTCAAATGCAGGCGAAGCAAACGTGTTAGCTTCTAATCCATGCGAAACTCATGATTTAGCTCCAAATCAATGCGATGTAGAAGGTTTACCTTCAAATCCATGCTTAACAAATGATTTCGCTTCAAATACTTGCGATATAAATGATATAGCTTCAAATGCAGGCGAAACAAACGTGTTAGCTTCTAACCCATGCGAAACTCATGATTTAGCTTCAAATCAATGATATGTAGGAGGTTTACCTTCAAATCCATGCTTAACAAATAAATTAGCTTCAAACACTTGGGATATAAGTGATATAGCTTCAAATGCAGACGATCAAACAACTTAGCCACAAAATCCCCGCGATAAATTTGATTTAGCTTCTAATCAATGCGAAGTAGAAGGATGAGCTTCAAATCCATGCAACACAAATGATTTAGCTTCAAATACTAGCGATATAAATGATATAGCTTCAAATGCTGGCGAAACAAACGAGTTAGCTTCTAATCCTTGCGAAACTCATGATTTAGCTTCAAATCAATGCGATGTAGAAGGTTCACCTTCAAATCCATGCGCAACAAATGATTTAGCTTCAAACAGTTGGGATATAAGTGATATAGATTTAAATGCAGACGATCAAACGAGTTAGCTTCAAAATCCATGCGATAAAATTGATTTAGCATCAAATCAATGCGAAATAGAAGGACTAGCTTCCAATCCATGCGAAACAAATGATTTAGGTTCAGATACTTGCGGTATAAGTGATACATACTTCAAATGCAGACGAAACAAACGAGTTAGCTTCATATCTATGCGAAACTCATGATTTAGCTTCAAATCAATGCGAAGTAGAAGGATGAGCTTCAAATCCATGCAACACAAATGATTTAGCTTCAAATACTAGCGATATTAATGAATAGCTTCAAATGCAGGCGTAACAAACGAGTTAGCTTCTAATCCATGCGAAACTCATGATTTAGCTTCAAATCAATGCGATGTAGAAGGTTTACCTTCAAATCCATGCGCAACAAATGATTTAGCTTCAAACACTAGGGATATAAGTGATATATCTTCAAATGCAGACGATCAAACGAGTTAGTTTCATAATCCACGCGATAAATTTGATTTAGCTTCAAATCAATGCGAAGTAGAAGGATGAGCTTCAAATCCATGCAACACAAATGATTTAGCTTCAAATACTAGCGATATAAATGATATAGTTTCAAATGCTGGCGAAACAAACGAGTTAGCTTCTAATCCTTGCGAAACTCATGATTTAGCTTCAAATCAATGCGATGTAGAAGGTTTACCTTCAAATCCATGCTTAACAAATAATTAAGCTTCAAACACTTGAGATATAAGTGATATTGCTTCAAATGCAGACGATCAAACGAGTTGGCTTCAAGTCCACGCGAAACAAGTGATTTAGCTTCAGACATTTGCGATATAAGTGATATAGCTTCAAATGCAGAAGAAACAAACGAGTTAGCTTCTAATCCATGCGAAACTCATGATTTAGCTTCAAATCAATGCGATGTAGAAGGTTTACCTTCAAATCCATGCGTAACAAATAATTTAGCTTCAAACACTTGGGACATAAGTGATATAGCTTCAAATGCAGACGATCAAACGAGTTAGCTTCAAAATCCACGCGATAAATTTGATTTAGCTTCAAATCAATGCGATGTAGAAGGTTTACCTTCAAATCCATGCTTAACAAATGATTTAGCTTCAAATACTTGCGATGTAAATGATATAGCTTCAAATGCAGGCGAAACAAACGAGTTAGCATCTAATCCATGCGAAACTCATGATTTAGCTTCAAATCAATGCGATGTAGAAGTTTCACCTTCAAATCCATGCGCAACAAATGATTTAGCTTCAAACAGTTCGGATATAAGTGATATAGCTTGAAATGCAGACGATCAAACGAGTAAGCTTCAAAATCTATGCGATAAACTTGATTTAGCTTCAAATCAATGCGAAGTAGAAGGCTTAGCTTCCAATCCATGCGAAACAAATGATTTAGGTTCAGATACTTGCGGTATAAGTGATACAGCTTCAAATGCAGACGAAACAAACGAGTTAGCATCATATCTATGCGAAACACATGATATAGCTTCAAATCAATGCGATGTAGAAGGTTTACCTTCAAATCCATGCTTAACAAATGATTTAGCTTCAAATACTTGCGATATAAATGATATAGCTTCAAATGCAGACGATCAAACCAGTTAGCTTCAAAATCCATGCGATAAACTTGATTTAGCTTCAAATCAATGCGAAGTAGAAGGCTTAGCTTCAAATCCATGCGAAACAAATGATTTAGGTTCAGATACTTGCGGTATAAATGATACAGCTTCAAATGCAGACGAAGCAAACGAGTTAGCTTCATATCTATGCGAAACACATGATTTAGCTTCAAATCAATGCGATGTAGAAGGTTTACCTTCAAATCCATGCTTAACAAATGATTTAGCTTCAAACACTTGGGATATAAGTGATATGGCATCAAATGCAGACGATCAAACGAGTTAGCTTCAAAATCCATGCGATAAACTTGATTTAGCTTCAAATCAATGCGAAGTAGAAGGATTAGCTTCAAATCCGTGGAACACGAATGATTTAGCTTCAAATACTTGCGATATAAATGATATAGCTTCAAATGAAGGCGAAACAAACGAGTTAGCTTCTAACCCATGCGAAACTCATGATTTAGCTTCAAATCAATGCGATGTAGAAGGTTTACCTTCAAATCCATGCTTAACAAATGATTTCGCTTCAAATACTTGCGATATAAATGATATAGCTTCAAATGCAGGCGAAACAAACGTGTTAGATTCTAATCCATGCGAAACTCATGATTTAGCTTCAAATCAATGCGATGTAGGAGGTTTACCTTCAAATCCATGCTTAACAAATAATTTAGCTTCAAACACTTGGGACATAAGTGATGTAGCTTCAAATGCAGGCGAAACAAACGTGTTAGATTCTAATCCATGCGAAACTAATGATTTAGCTTCAAATCAATGCGATGTAGGAGGTTTACCTTCAAATCCATGCTTAACAAATAATTTAGCTACGAACACTTGGGACATAAGTGATATAGCTTCAAATGCAGACGATCAAACGAGTTAGCTTCAAAATCCATGCGATAAACTTGATTTAGCTTCAAATCAATGCGAAGTAGAAGGATGAGCTTCAAATCCATGCAACACAAATGATTTAGCTTCAAACAGTTGGGATATAAGTGATATAGCTTGAAATGCATACGATCAAACGAGTTAGCTTCAAAATCCATGCGATAAACTTGATTTAGCTTCAAATCAATGCGAAGTAGAAGGCTTAGCTTCCAATCCATGCGAAACAAATGATTTAGGTCCAGATACTTGCGGTATAAGTGATACAGCTTCAAATGCAGACGAAACGAACGAGTTAGCTTCATATCTATGCGAAACCCATGATTTTGCTTCAAATCAATGCGATGTAGAAGGTTTACCTTCAAATCCATGCTTAACAAATGATTTAGCTTCAAATACTTGCGATATGAATGATATAGCTTCAAATGCAGGCGAAACAGACGTGTTAGCTTCTAATCCATGCGAAACTCATGATTTAGCTTCAAATCAATGCGATATAGAAGGTTTATCTTCAAATCCATGCTTAACAAATGATTTAGCTTCAAACACTTGGGATATAAGTGAAAAAGCTTCAAATGCAGACGATCAAACGAGTTAGCTTCAAAATCCATGCGATCAGCTTGATTTAGCTTCAAATCAATGCGAAGTAGAAGGATTAGCTTCAAATCCGTGGCACACAAATGATTTAGCTTCAAATACTTGCGATATAAATGATATAGCTTCAAATGCAGGCGAAACAAACGTGTTAGCTTCTAATCCATGCGAAACTCATGATTTAGCTTCAAATCAATGCGATGTAGAAGGTTTACCTTCAAATCCATGCTTAAAAAATGATTTAGCTTCAAGCACTTGGGATATAAGTGATATGGCATCAAATGCAGACGATCAAACGAGTTAGATACAAAATCCATGCGATGAACTTGATTTAGCTTCAAATCAATGCGAAGTAGAAGGATTAGCTTCAAATCCGTGGAACACAAATGATTTAGCTTCATATACTTGCGATATAAATGATATAGCTTCAAATGCAGACGAAACAAACGAGTTAGCTTCATATCTATGCGAAACACATGATTTAGCTTCAAATCAATGCGATGTAGAAGGTTTACCTTCAAATCCATGCTTAACAAATGATTTAGCTTCAAATACTTGCGATATAAATGATATAGCTTCAAATGCAGGCGAAACAAACGTGTTAGCTTCTAATCCATGCGATAAACTTGATTTAGCTTTAAATCAATGCGAAGTAGAAGGCTTAGCTTCAAATCCATGCGAAACAAATGATTTAGGTTCAGATACTTGCGGTATAAATGATATAGCTTCAAATGCAGGCGAAGCAAACGTGTTAGCTTCTAATCCATGCGAAACTCATGATTTAGCTTCAAATCAATGCGATGTAGAAGGTTTACCTTCAAATCCATGCTTAACAAATGATTTAGCTTCAAATACTTGCGATATAAATGATATAGCTTCAAATGCAGGCGAAGCAAACGTGTTAGCTTCTAATCCATGCGAAACTCATGATTTAGCTTCAAATCAATGCGATGTAGAAGGTTTACCTTCAAATCCATGCTTAAAAAATTATTTAGGTTCAAACACTTGGGATATAAGTGATATGGCATCAAATGCAGACGATCAAACGAGTTAGCTTCAAAATCCATGCGATAAACTTGATTTAGCTTCAAATCAATGCGAAGTAGAAGGATTAGCTTCAAATCCGTGGAACACAAATGATTCAGCTTCAAATACTTGTGATATAAATGATATAGCTTCAAATGCAGGCGAAAGAAAAGTGTTAGATTCTAATCCATGCGAAACTCATGATTTAGCTTCAAATCAATGCGATGTAGAAGGTTTAACTTCAAATCCATGCTTAAAAAATGATTTAGCTTCAAACACTTGGGATATAAGTGATATGGCTTCAAATGCAGACGATCAAACGAGTTAGCTTCAAAATCCATGCGAGAAACTTGATTTAGCTTCAAATCAATGCGATGTAGAAGGTTTACCTTCAAATCCATGCTTAAAAAATGATTTAGCTTCGAACACTTGGGATATAAGTGATATGGCATCAAATGCAGACGATCAAACGAGTTAGCTTCTAATCCATGCGAAACTCATGATTTAGCTTCAAATCAATGCGAAGTAGAAGGCTTAGCTTCAAATCCATGCGAAACAAATGATTTAGCTTCAAATACTTGCGATATAAATGATATAGCTTCAAATGTAGGCGAAACAAACGTGTTAGCTTCTAATCCATGCGAAACTCATGATTACCTTCAAATCAATGCGATGTAGGAGGTTTACCTTCAAATCCATGCTTATCAAATAATTTAGCTTCAAACACTTGGGACATAAGTGATATAGCTTGAAATGCAGACGATCAAACGAGTTAGCTTCAAAATCCATGCGATAAACTTGATTTAGCTTCAAATCAATGCGAAGTAGAAGGCTTAGCTTCCAATCCATGCGAAACAAATGATTTAGGTCCAGATACTTGCGGTATAAGTGATACAGCTTCAAATGCAGACGAAACAAACGAGTTAGTTTCATATCTATGCGAAACCCATGATTTAGCTTCAAATCAATGCGATCTAGAAGGATTAGCTTCACATCCATGCTTAACAAATGATTTAGCTTCGAATACTTGCGATATGAATGATATAGCTTCAAATGCAGGCGAAACAAACGTGTTAGCTTCTAATCCATGCGAAACTCATGATTTAGCTTCAAATCAATGCGATGTAGAATGTTTACCTTCAAATCCATGTTAACAAATGATTTAGCTTCAAACACTTGGGATATAAGTGATATAGCTTCAAATGCAGACGATCAAACGAGTTAGCTTCAAAATCCATGCGATAAACTTGATTTAGATTCAAATCAATGCGAAGTAGAAGGCTTAGCTTCAAATCCATGCGAAACAAATGATTTAGGTTCAGATACTTGCGGTATAAATGATACAACTTCAAATGCAGACGAAACAAACGAGATAGCTTCATATCTATGCGAAACACATGATTTAGCTTCAAATCAATGCGATGTAGAAGGTTTACCTTCAAATCCATGCTTAACAAATGATTTAGCTTCAAATACTTGCGATATAAATGATATAGCTTCAAATGCAGGCGAAACAAACGTGTTAGCTTCTAATCCATGCGAAACTCATGATTTAGGTTCAAATAAATGCGATGTAGAAGGTTCACCTTCAAATCCATGCGCAACAAATGATTTAGCTTCAAACACTTGGGATATATGTGATATGGCATCAAATGCAGCCGATCAAACGAGTTAGATTCAATATCCATGCGATAAACTTGATTTAGCTTCAAATCAATGCGAAGTAGAAGGCTTAGCTTCCAATCCATGCGAAACAAATGATTTAGGTCCAGATACTTGCGGTATAAGTGATACAGCTTCAAATGCAGACGAAACAAACGAGTTAGTTTCATATCTATGCGAAACCCATGATTTAGCTTCAAATCAATGCGATCTAGAAGGATTAGCTTCACATCCATGCTTAACAAATGATTTAGCTTCGAATACTTGCGATATGAATGATATAGCTTCAAATGCAGGCGAAACAAACGTGTTAGCTTCTAATCCATGCGAAACTCATGATTTAGCTTCAAATCAATGCGATGTAGAATGTTTACCTTCAAATCCATGTTAACAAATGATTTAGCTTCAAACACTTGGGATATAAATGATATAGCTTCAAATGCAGACGATCAAACGAGTTAGCTTCAAAATCCATGCGATAAACTTGATTTAGATTCAAATCAATGCGAAGTAGAAGGCTTAGCTTCAAATCCATGCGAAACAAATGATTTAGGTTCAAATACTTGCGATATAAATGATATAGCTTCAAATGCAGGCGAAGCAAACGTGTTAGCTTCTAATCCATGCGAAACTCATGATTTAGCATCAAATCAATGCGAAGTAGAAGGATTAGCTTAAAATCCGTGGAACACAAATGATTAAGCTTCAAATACTTGCGGTATAAATGATACAGCTTCAAATGCAGGGGAAACAAACGAGATAGCTTCATATCAATGCGAAACACATGATTTAGCTTCAAATCAATGCGATGTAGAAGGTATACCTTCAAATCCATGCTTAACAAATGATTTAGATTCAAATACTTGCGATATAAATGATATAGCTTCAAATGCAGGCGAAACAAACGTGTTAGCTTCTAATCCATGCGAAACTCATGATTAGCTTCAAATCAATGCGATGTAGGAGGTTTACCTTCAAATCCATGCTTAACAAATAATTTAGCTTCAAACACTTGGGACATAAGTGATATAGCTTGAAATGCAGACGATCAAACGTGTTAGCTTCAAAATCCATGCGATAAACTTGATTTAGCTTCAAATCAATGCGAAGTAGAAGGCTTAGCTTCCAATCCATGCGAAACAAATGATTTAGGTCCAGATACTTGCGGTATAAGTGATACAGCTTCAAATGCAGACGAAACAAACGAGTTAGTTTCATATCTATGCGAAACCCATGATTTAGCTTCAAATCAATGCGATCTAGAAGGATTAGCTTCACATCCATGCTTAACAAATGATTTAGCTTCGAATACTTGCGATATGAATGATATAGCTTCAAATGCAGGCGAAACAAACGTGTTAGCTTCTAATCCATGCGAAACTCATGATTTAGCTTCAAATCAATGCGATGTAGAATGTTTACCTTCAAATCCATGTTAACAAATGATTTAGCTTCAAACACTTGGGATATAAGTGATATAGCTTCAAATGCAGACGATCAAACGAGTTAGCTTCAAAATCCATGCGATAAACTTGATTTAGATTCAAATCAATGCGAAGTAGAAGGCTTAGCTTCAAATCCATGCGAAACAAATGATTTAGGTTCAGATACTTGCGGTATAAATGATACAACTTCAAATGCAGACGAAACAAACGAGTTAGCTTCATATCTATGCGAAACACATGATTTAGCTTCAAATCAATGCGATGTAGAAGGTTCACCTTCAAATCCATGCGCAACAAATGATTTAGCTTCAAACACTTGGGATATAAGTGATATGGCATCAAATGCAGCCGATCAAACGAGTTAGATTCAATATCCATGCGATAAACTTGATTTAGCTTCAAATCAATGCGAAGTAGAAGGATTAGCTTCAAATCCGTGGAACACAAATGATTTAGCTTCAAATACTTGCGATATATATGATATAGCTTCAAATGCAGGCGAAACAAACTAGTTAGCTTCTAGTCCATGCGAAACTCATGATTTAGCTTCAAATCAATGCGATGTAGAAGGATTACCTTCAAATCCATGCTTAACAAATGATTTCGCTTCAAATATTTGCGATATAAATGATATAGCTTCAAATGCAGGCGAAACAAACGTGTTAGCTTCTAATCCATGCGAAACTCATGATTTAGCTTCAAATCAATGCGATGTAGGAGGTTGACATTCAAATCCATGCTTAACAAATAATTTAGCTTCAAACACTTGGGATATAAGTGATATAGCTTCAAATGCAGACGATCAAACGAGTTAGCTTCAAAATCCATGCGATAAACTTGATTTAGCTTCAAATCAATGCGATGTAGGAGGTTTACCTTCAAATCCATGCTTAACAAATAAATTAGCTTCAAACACTTGGGATGTAAGTGATATAGCTTCAAATGCAGATGATCAAACAAGTTAGCCACAAAATCCATGCGATAAACTTGATTTAGTTTCAAATCAATGCGAAGTAGAAGGATTAGCTTCAAATCCATGCTTAACAAATGATTTAGCTTCGAATACTTGCGATATGAATGATATAGCTTCAAATGCAGGCGAAACAAACGTGTTAGCTTCTAATCCATGCGAAACACATGATTTAGCTTCAAATCAATGCGATGTAGAAGGTTTAACTTCAAATCCATGCTTAACAAATGATTTAGCTTCAAATACTTGCGATATATATGATATAGCTTCAAATGCAGGCGAAACAAACTAGTTAGCTTCTAGTCCATGCGAAACTCATGATTTAGCTTCAAATCAATGCGATGTAGAAGGATTACCTTCAAATCCATGCTTAACAAATGATTTAGCTTCGAATACTTGCGATATGAATGATATAGCTTCAAATGCAGGCGAAACAAACGTGTTAGCTTCTAATCCATGCGAAACTCATGATTTAGCTTCAAATCAATGCGATGTAGAATGTTTACCTTCAAATCCATGTTAACAAATGATTTAGCTTCAAACACTTGGGATATAAGTGATATAGCTTCAAATGCAGACGATCAAACGAGTTAGCTTCAAAATCCATGCGATAAACTTGATTTAGATTCAAATCAATGCGAAGTAGAAGGCTTAGCTTCAAATCCATGCGAAACAAATGATTTAGGTTCAGATACTTGCGGTATAAATGATACAACTTCAAATGCAGACGAAACAAACGAGTTAGCTTCATATCTATGCGAAACACATGATTTAGCTTCAAATCAATGCGATGTAGAAGGTATACCTTCAAATCCATGCTTAACAAATGATTTAGATTCAAATACTTGCGATATAAATGATATAGCTTCAAATGCAGGCGAAACAAACGTGTTAGCTTCTAATCCATGCGAAACTCATGATTTAGCTTCAAATCAATGCGATGTAGAAGGTTTACCTTCAAATCCATGCTTAAAAAATGATTTAGCTTCAAACACTTGGGATATAAGTGATATGGCATCAAATGCAGACGATCAAACGAGTTAGATTCAAAATCCATGCGAAAAACTTGATTTAACTTCAAATCAATGCGATGTATAAGGTTTACCTTCAAATCCATGCTTAGCAAATGATTTCGCTTCAGATACTTGCGATATAAATGATATAGCTTCAAATGCAGGCGAAACAAACGTGTTAGCTTGTAATCCATGCGAAACTCATGATTTAGCTTCAAATCAATGCGATGTAGAAGGTTTACCTTCAAATCCATGCTTAACAAATGATTTAGCTTCAAACACTTGGGATATAAGTGATATGGCATCAAATGCAGACGATCAAACGAGTTAGATTCAAAATCCATGCGAAAAACTTGATTTAGCTTCAAATCAATGCGAAGTAGAAGGATTAGCTTCAAATCCGTGGAACACAAATGATTTAGCTTCAAATACTTGCGATATATATGATATAGCTTCAAATGCAGGCGAAACAAACTAGTTAGCTTCTAGTCCATGCGAAACTCATGATTTAGCTTCAAATCAATGCGATGTAGAAGGATTACCTTCAAATCCATGCTTAACAAATGATTTCGCTTCAAATATTTGCGATATAAATGATATAGCTTCAAATGCAGGCGAAACAAACGTGTTAGCTTCTAATCCATGCGAAACTCATGATTTAGCTTCAAATCAATGCGATGTAGGAGGTTGACATTCAAATCCATGCTTAACAAATAATTTAGCTTCAAACACTTGGGATATAAGTGATATAGCTTCAAATGCAGACGATCAAACGAGTTAGCTTCAAAATCCATGCGATAAACTTGATTTAGCTTCAAATCAATGCGATGTAGGAGGTTTACCTTCAAATCCATGCTTAACAAATAAATTAGCTTCAAACACTTGGGATGTAAGTGATATAGCTTCAAATGCAGATGATCAAACAAGTTAGCCACAAAATCCATGCGATAAACTTGATTTAGTTTCAAATCAATGCGAAGTAGAAGGATTAGCTTCAAATCCATGCTTAACAAATGATTTAGCTTCGAATACTTGCGATATGAATGATATAGCTTCAAATGCAGGCGAAACAAACGTGTTAGCTTCTAATCCATGCGAAACACATGATTTAGCTTCAAATCAATGCGATGTAGAAGGTTTACCTTCAAATCCATGCTTAACAAATGATTTAGCTTCAAATACTTGCGATATAAATGATATAGCTTCAAATGCAGGCGAAGCAAACGTGTTAGCTTCTAATCCATGCGAAACTCATGATTTAGCATCAAATCAATGCGAAGTAGAAGGATTAGCTTCAAATCCGTGGAACACAAATGATTAAGCTTCAAATACTTGCGGTATAAATGATACAGCTTCAAATGCAGGGGAAACAAACGAGATAGCTTCATATCAATGCGAAACACATGATTTAGCTTCAAATCAATGCGATGTAGAAGGTATACCTTCAAATCCATGCTTAACAAATGATTTAGATTCAAATACTTGCGATATAAATGATATAGCTTCAAATGCAGGCGAAACAAACGTGTTAGCTTCTAATCCATGCGAAACTCATGATTTAGCTTCAAATCAATGCGATGTAGAAGGTTTACCTTCAAATCCATGCTTAAAAAATGATTTAGCTTCAAACACTTGGGATATAAGTGATATGGCATCAAATGCAGACGATCAAACGAGTTAGATTCAAAATCCATGCGAAAAACTTGATTTAACTTCAAATCAATGCGATGTATAAGGTTTACCTTCAAATCCATGCTTAGCAAATGATTTCGCTTCAAATACTTGCGATATAAATGAGATAGCTTCAAATGCAGGCGAAACAAACGTGTTAGCTTCTAATCCATGCGAAACTCATGATTTAGCTTCAAATCAATGCGATGTAGGAGGTTTACCTTCAAATCCATGCTTAACAAATAAATTAGCTTCAAACACTTAGGATATAAGTGATATAGCTTCAAATGCAGACGATCAAACAAGTTAGCCACAAAATCCATGCGATAAACTTGATTTAGTTTCAAATCAATGCGAAGTAGAAGGATTAGCTTCAAATCCATGCAACACAAATGATTTAGCTTCAAATACTTGCGATATAAATGATATAGCTTCAAATGCAGGCGAAACAAACGAGTTAGCTTCTAATCCATGCGAAACTCATGATTTAGCTTCAAATCAATGCGATGTAGAAGGTTTACTTTCAAATCAATGCTTAACAAATAATTTAGCTCCCAACACTTGGCATATAAGAGATATAGCTTCAAATACAGACGATCAAACGAGTTAGCTTCAAAATCCATGCGATAAACTTGATTTAGCTTCAAATCAATGCGAAGTAGTAGGATGAGCTTCAAATCCATGCAACACAAATGATTTAGCTTCAAATACTTGCGATATAAATGATATACCTTCAAATGCAGGCGAAACAAATGATTTAGCTTCGAATACTTGCGATATGAATGATATAGCTTCAAATGCAGGCGAAACAAACGTGTTAGCTTCTAATCCATGCGAAACTCATGATTAGCTTCAAATCAATGCGATGTAGGAGGTTTACCTTCAAATCCATGCTTAACAAATAATTTAGCTTCAAACACTTGGGACATAAGTGATATAGCTTGAAATGCAGACGATCAAACGAGTTAGCTTCAAAATCCATGCGATAAACTTGATTTAGCTTCAAATCAATGCGAAGTAGAAGGCTTAGCTTCCAATCCATGCGAAACAAATGATTTAGGTCCAGATACTTGCGGTATAAGTGATACAGCTTCAAATGCAGACGAAACAAACGAGTTAGTTTCATATCTATGCGAAACCCATGATTTAGCTTCAAATCAATGCGATCTAGAAGGATTAGCTTCACATCCATGCTTAACAAATGATTTAGCTTCGAATACTTGCGATATGAATGATATAGCTTCAAATGCAGGCGAAACAAACGTGTTAGCTTCTAATCCATGCGAAACTCATGATTTAGCTTCAAATCAATGCGATGTAGAATGTTTACCTTCAAATCCATGTTAACAAATGATTTAGCTTCAAACACTTGGGATATAAGTGATATAGCTTCAAATGCAGACGATCAAACGAGTTAGCTTCAAAATCCATGCGATAAACTTGATTTAGATTCAAATCAATGCGAAGTAGAAGGCTTAGCTTCAAATCCATGCGAAACAAATGATTTAGGTTCAGATACTTGCGGTATAAATGATACAACTTCAAATGCAGACGAAACAAACGAGTTAGCTTCATATCTATGCGAAACACATGATTTAGCTTCAAATCAATGCGATGTAGAAGGTTCACCTTCAAATCCATGCGCAACAAATGATTTAGCTTCAAACACTTGGGATATAAGTGATATGGCATCAAATGCAGCCGATCAAACGAGTTAGATTCAATATCCATGCGATAAACTTGATTTAGCTTCAAATCAATGCGAAGTAGAAGGATTAGCTTCAAATCCGTGGAACACAAATGATTTAGCTTCAAATACTTGCGATATGAATGATATAGCTTCAAATGCAGGCGAAACAAACGTGTTAGCTTCTAATCCATGCGAAACACATGATTTAGCTTCAAATCAATGCGATGTAGAAGGTTTACCTTCAAATCCATGCTTAACAAATGATTTAGCTTCAAATACTTGCGATATAAATGATATAGCTTCAAATGCAGGCGAAGCAAACGTGTTAGCTTCTAATCCATGCGAAACTCATGATTTAGCATCAAATCAATGCGAAGTAGAAGGATTAGCTTCAAATCCGTGGAACACAAATGATTAAGCTTCAAATACTTGCGGTATAAATGATACAGCTTCAAATGCAGGGGAAACAAACGAGATAGCTTCATATAAATGCGAAACACATGATTTAGCTTCAAATCAATGCGATGTAGAAGGTATACCTTCAAATCCATGCTTAACAAATGATTTAGATTCAAATACTTGCGATATAAATGATATAGCTTCAAATGCAGGCGAAACAAACGTGTTAGCTTCTAATCCATGCGAAACTCATGATTTAGCTTCAAATCAATGCGATGTAGAAGGTTTACCTTCAAATCCATGCTTAAAAAATGATTTAGCTTCAAACACTTGGGATATAAGTGATATGGCATCAAATGCAGACGATCAAACGAGTTAGATTCAAAATCCATGCGAAAAACTTGATATAACTTCAAATCAATGCGATGTATAAGGTTTACCTTCAAATCCATGCTTAGCAAATGATTTCGCTTCAAATACTTGCGATATAAATGATATAGCTTCAAATGCAGGCGAAACAAACGTGTTAGCTTCTAATCCATGCGAAACTCATGATTTAGCTTCAAATCAATGCGATGTAGGAGGTTTACCTTCAAATCCATGCTTAACAAATAAATTAGCTTCAAACACTTAGGATATAAGTGATATAGCTTCAAATGCAGACGATCAAACAAGTTAGCCACAAAATCCATGCGATAAACTTGATTTAGTTTCAAATCAATGCGAAGTAGAAGGATTAGCTTCAAATCCATGCAACACAAATGATTTAGCTTCAAATACTTGCGATATAAATGATATAGCTTCAAATGCAGGCGAAACAAACGAGTTAGCTTCTAATCCATGCGAAACTCATGATTTAGCTTCAAATCAATGCGATGTAGAATGTTTACCTTCAAATCCATGCTTAACAAATGATTTAGCTTCAAACACTTGGGATATAAGTGATATAGCTTCAAATGCAGAAGATCAAACGAGTTAGCTTCAAAATCCATGCGATAAACTTGATTTAGCTTCAAATCAATGCGAAGTAGAAGGCTTAGCTTTCAATCCATGCGAAACAAATGATTTAGGTCCAGATACTTGCGGTATAAGTGATACAGCTTCAAATGCAGACGAAACAAACGAGTTAGTTTCATATCTATGCGAAACCCATGATTTAGCTTCAAATCAATGCGATGTAGAAGGATTAGCTTCACATCCATGCTTAACAAATGATTTAGCTTCGAATACTTGCGATATGAATGATATAGCTTCAAATGCAGGCGAAACAAACGTGTTAGCTTCTAATCCATGCGAAACTCATGATTAGCTTCAAATCAATGCGATGTAGGAGGTTTACCTTCAAATCCATGCTTAACAAATAATTTAGCTTCAAACACTTGGGACATAAGTGATATAGCTTGAAATGCAGACGATCAAACGAGTTAGCTTCAAAATCCATGCGATAAACTTGATTTAGCTTCAAATCAATGCGAAGTAGAAGGCTTAGCTTCCAATCCATGCGAAACAAATGATTTAGGTCCAGATACTTGCGGTATAAGTGATACAGCTTCAAATGCAGACGAAACAAACGAGTTAGTTTCATATCTATGCGAAACCCATAATATAGCTTCAAATCAATGCGATCTAGAAGGATTAGCTTCACATCCATGCTTAACAAATGATTTAGCTTCGAATACTTGCGATATGAATGATATAGCTTCAAATGCAGGCGAAACAAACGTGTTAGCTTCTAATCCATGCGAAACTCATGATTTAGCTTCAAATCAATGCGATGTAGAATGTTTACCTTCAAATCCATGTTAACAAATGATTTAGCTTCAAACACTTGGGATATAAGTGACATAGCTTCAAATGCAGACGATCAAACGAGTTAGCTTCAAAATCCATGCGATAAACTTGATTTAGATTCAAATCAATGCGAAGTAGAAGGCTTAGCTTCAAATCCATGCGAAACAAATGATTTAGGTTCAGATACTTGCGGTATAAATGATACAACTTCAAATGCAGACGAAACAAACGAGTTAGCTTCATATCTATGCGAAACACATGATTTAGCTTCAAATCAATGCGATGTAGAAGGTTTACCTTCAAATCCATGCTTAACAAATTATTTAGCTTCAAATACTTGCGATATAAATGATATAGCTTCAAATGCAGGCGAAACAAACGTGTTAGCTTCTAATCCATGCGAAACTCATGATTTAGGTTCAAATAAATGCGATGTAGAAGGTTCACCTTCAAATCCATGCCCAACAAATGATTTAGCTTCAAACACTTGGGATATAAGTGATATGGCATCAAATGCAGACGATCAAACGAGTTAGATTCAAAATCCATGCGATAAACTTGATTTAGCTTCAAATCAATGCGAAGTAGAAGGATTAGCTTCAAATCCGTGGAACACAAATGTTTTAGCTTCAAATACTTGCGATATAAATGATATAGCTTCAAATGCAGGCGAAACAAACGAGTTAGCTTCTAATCCATGCGAAACTCATGATTTAGCTTCAAATCAATGCGATGTAGAAGGTTCACCTTCAAATCCATGCGCAACAAATGATTTAGCTTCAAACACTTGGGATATAAGTGATATGGCATCAAATGCAGCCGATCAAACGAGTTAGATTCAATATCCATGCGATAAACTTGATTTAGCTTCAAATCAATGCGAAGTAGAAGGATTAGCTTCAAATCCATGCGAAACAAATGATTTAGGTTCAGATACTTGCGATATAAATGATATAGCTTCAAATGCAGGGGAAACAAACGAGTTAGCTTCTAATCCATGCGAAACTCTTGATTTAGCTTCAAATCAATGCGATGTAGAAGGTTTACCTTCAAATCCATGCTTAACAAATGATTTCGCTTCAAATACTTGCGATATAAATGATATAGTTTCAAATGCAGGCGAAACAAACGTGTTAGCTTCTAATCCATGCGAAACTCATGATTTAGCTTCAAATCAATGCGATGTAGGAGGTTTACCTTCAAATCCATGCTTAACAAATAAATTAGCTTCAAACACTTGGGATATAAGTGATATAGCTTCAAATGCAGATGATCAAACAAGTTAGATTCAAAATCCATGCGAAAAACTTGATTTAACTTCAAATCAATGCGATGTATAAGGTTTACCTTCAAATCCATGCTTAGCAAATGATTTCGCTTCAAATACTTGCGATATAAATGATATAGCTTCAAATGCAGGCGAAACAAACGTGTTAGCTTCTAATCCATGCGAAACTCATGATTTAGCTTCAAATCAATGCGAAGTAGAAGGATTAGCTTCAAATCCGTGGAACACAAATGATTAAGCTTCAAATACTTGCGGTATATATGATACAGCTTCAAATGCAGGGGAAACAAACGAGATAGCTTCATATCAATGCGAAACACATGATTTAGCTTCAAATCAATGCGATGTAGAAGGTATACCTTCAAATCCATGCTTAACAAATGATTTAGATTCAAATACTTGCGATATAAATGATATAGCTTCAAATGCAGGCGAAACAAACGTGTTAGCTTCTAATCCATGCGAAACTCATGATTTAGCTTCAAATCAATGCGATGTAGAAGGTTTACCTTCAAATCCATGCTTAAAAAATGATTTAGCTTCAAACACTTGGGATATAAGTGATATGGCATCAAATGCAGACGATCAAACGAGTTAGATTCAAAATCCATGCGAAAAACTTGATTTAACTTCAAATCAATGCGATGTATAAGGTTTACCTTCAAATCCATGCTTAGCAAATGATTTCGCTTCAAATACTTGCGATATAAATGATATAGCTTCAAATGCAGGCGAAACAAACGTGTTAGCTTCTAATCCATGCGAAACTCATGATTTAGCTTCAAATCAATGCGATGTAGGAGGATTACCTTCAAATCCATGCTTAACAAATAAATTAGCTTCAAACACTTAGGATATAAGTGATATAGCTTCAAATGCAGACGATCAAACAAGTTAGCCACAAAATCCATGCGATAAACTTGATTTAGTTTCAAATCAATGCGAAGTAGAAGGATTAGCTTCAAATCCATGCAACACAAATGATTTAGCTTCAAATACTTGCGATATAAATGATATAGCTTCAAATGCAGGCGAAACAAACGAGTTAGCTTCTAATCCATGCGAAACTCATGATTTAGCTTCAAATCAATGCGATGTAGAAGGTTTACCTTCAAATCAATGCTTAACAAATAATTTAGCTCCCAACACTTGGCATATAAGAGATATAGCTTCAAATGCAGGCGAAACAAACGTGTTAGATACTAATCCATGCGAAACTCATGATTTAGCTTCAAATCAATGCGATGTAGAAGGTTTACCTTCAAATCCATGCTTAACAAATGATTTAGCTTCAAACACTTGGGATATAAGTGATATAGCTTCAAATGCAGAAGATCAAACGAGTTAGCTTCAAAATCCATGCGATAAACTTGATTTAGCTTCAAATCAATGCGAAGTAGAAGGCTTAGCTTTCAATCCATGCGAAACAAATGATTTAGGTCCAGATACTTGCGGTATAAGTGATACAGCTTCAAATGCAGACGAAACAAACGAGTTAGTTTCATATTTATGCGAAACCCATGATTTAGCTTCAAATCAATGCGATGTAGAAGGATTAGCTTCAAATCCATGATTAACAAATGATTTAGCTTCGAATACTTGCGATATGAATGATATAGCTTCAAATGCAGACGAAACAAACGTGTTAGCTTCTAATCCATGCGAAACTCATGATTTAGCTTCAAATAAATGCGATGTAGAAGGTTTACCTTCAAATCCATGCTTAACAAATGATTTAGCTTCAAACACTTGGGATATAAGTGATATAGCTTCAAATGCAGACGATCAAACGAGTTAGCTTCAAAATCCATGCGATAAACTTGATTTAGCTTCAAATCAATGCGAAGTAGAACGATTAGCTTCCAATCCATGCGAAACAAATGATTTAGGTCCAGATACTTGCGGTATAAGTGATACAGCTTCAAATGCAGACGAAACAAACGAGTTAGCTTCATATCTATGCGAAACCCATGATTTAGCTTCAAATCAATGCGAAGTAGAAGGCTTAGCTTCAAATCCATGCGAAACAAATGATTTAGCTTCAAATACTTGCGATATAAATGATATAGCTTCAAATGCAGGCGAAGCAAACGTGTTAGCTTCTAATCCATGCGAAACTCATGATTTAGCTTCAAATCAATGCGAAGTAGAAGGTTTACCTTCAAATCCATGCTTAAAAAATGATTTAGGTTCAAACACTTGGGATATAAGTGATATGGCATCAAATGCAGACGATCAAACGTGTTAGCCTCAAAATCCATGCGATAAACTTGATTTAGCTTCAAATCAATGCGAAGTAGAAGTATGATCTGCAAATCCATGCAACACAAATGATTTAGCTTCAAATACTTGCGACATAAATGATATAGCTTCAAATGCAGGCGAAACAAACGAGTTAGCTTCTAATCCATGCGAAACTCATGATTTAGCTTCAAATCAATGCGATGTAGAAGGTTCACCTTCAAATCCATGCGCAACAAATGATTTAGCTTCAAACAGTTGGGATATAAGTGATATAGCTTGAAATGTAGACGATCAAACGAGTTAGCTTCAAAATCCATGCGATAAACTTGATTTAGCTTCAAATCAATGCGAAGTAGAAGGCTTAGGTTCCAATCCATGCGAAACAAATGATTTAGGTCCAGATACTTGCGGTATAAGTGATACAGCTTCAAATGCAGACGAAACAAACGAGTTAGTTTCATATCTATGCGAAACCCATGATTTAGCTTCAAATCAATGCGATCTAGAAGGATTAGCTTCACATCCATGCTTAACAAATGATTTAGCTTCGAATACTTGCGATATGAATGATATAGCTTCAGTTGCAGGCGAAACAAACGTGTTAGCTTCTAATCCATGCGAAACTCATGATTTAGCTTCAAATCAATGCGATGTAGAATGTTTACCTTCAAATCCATGTTAACAAATGATTTAGCTTCAAACACTTGGGATATAAGTGATATAGCTTCAAATGCAGACGATCAAACGAGTTAGCTTCAAAATCCATGCGATAAACTTGATTTAGATTCAAATCAATGCGAAGTAGAAGGCTTAGCTTCAAATCCATGCGAAACAAATGATTTAGGTTCAGATACTTGCGGTATAAATGATACAACTTCAAATGCAGACGAAACAAACGAGTTAGCTTCATATCTATGCGAAACACATGATTTAGCTTCAAATCAATGCGATGTAGAAGGTTTACCTTCAAATCCATGCTTAACAAATGATTTAGCTTCAAATACTTGCGATATAAATGATATAGCTTCAAATGCAGGCGAAACAAACGTGTTAGCTTCTAATCCATGCGAATCTCATGATTTAGGTTCAAATAAATGCGATGTAGAAGGTTCTCCTTCAAATCCATGCCCAACAAATGATTTAGCTTCAAACACTTGGGATATAAGTGATATGGCATCAAATGCAGACGATCAAACGAGTTAGATTCAAAATCCATGCGATAAACTTGATTTAGCTTCAAATCAATGCGAAGTAGAAGGATTAGCTTCAAATCCGTGGAACACAAATGTTTTAGCTTCAAATACTTGCGATATAAATGATATAGCTTCAAATGCAGGCGAAACAAACGAGTTAGCTTCTAATCCATGCGAAACTCATGATTTAGCTTCAAATCAATGCGATGTAGAAGGTTCACCTTCAAATCCATGCGCAACAAATGATTTAGCTTCAAACACTTGGGATATAAGTGATATGGCATCAAATGCAGCCGATCAAACGAGTTAGATTCAATATCCATGCGATAAACTTGATTTAGCTTCAAATCAATGCGAAGTAGAAGGATTAGCTTCAAATCCGTGGAACACAAATGATTAAGCTTCAAATACTTGCGATATAAATGATATAGCTTCAAATGCAGGCGAAGCAAACGTGTTAGCTTCTAATCCATGCGAAACTCATGATTTAGCTTCAAATCAATGCGATGTAGAAGGTTTACCTTCAAATCCATGCTTAACAAATGATTTCGCTTCAAATACTTGCGATATAAATGATATAGTTTCAAATGCAGGCGAAACAAACGTGTTAGCTTCTAATCCATGCGAAACTCATGATTTAGCTTCAAATCAATGCGATGTAGGAGGTTTACCTTCAAATCCATGCTTAACAAATAAATTAGCTTCAAACACTTGGGATATAAGTGATATAGCTTCAAATGCAGATGATCAAACAAGTTAGCCACAAAATCCATGCGATAAACTTGATTCAGTTTCAAATCAATGCGAAGTAGAAGGATTAGCTTCAAATCCATGCTTAACCAATGATTTAGCTTCGAATACTTGCGATATGAATGATATAGCTTCAAATGCAGGCGAAACAAACGTGTTAGCTTCTAATCTATGCGAAACTCATGATTTAGCTTCAAATCAATGCGAAGTAGAAGGATTAGTTTCAAATCCGTGGAACACAAATGATTAAGCTTCAAATACTTGCGGTATATATGATACAGCTTCAAATGCAGGGGAAACAAACGAGATAGCTTCATATCAATGCGAAACACATGATTTAGCTTCAAATCAATGCGATGTAGAAGGTATACCTTCAAATCCATGCTTAACAAATGATTTAGATTCAAATACTTGCGATATAAATGATATAGCTTCAAATGCAGACGAAACAAACGTGTTAGCTTCTAATCCATGCGAAACTCATGATTTAGCTTCAAATCAATGCGATGTAGAAGGTTTACCTTCAAATCCATGCTTAAAAAATGATTTAGCTTCAAACACTTGGGATATAAGTGATATGGCACCAAATGCAGACGATCAAACGAGTTAGATTCAAAATCCATGCGAAAAACTTGATTTAACTTCAAATCAATGCGATGTAGAAGGTTTACCTTCAAATCCATGCTTAGCAAATGATTTCGCTTCAAATACTTGCGATATAAATGATATAGCTTCAAATGCAGGCGAAACAAACGTGTTAGCTTCTAATCCATGCGAAACTCATGATTTAGCTTCAAATCAATGCGATGTAGGAGGTTTACCTTCAAATCCATGCTTAACAAATAAATCAGCTTCAAACACTTGGGATATAAGTGATATAGCTTCAAATGCAGACGATCAAACAAGTTAGCCACAAAATCCATGCGATAAACTTGATTTAGTTTCAAATCAATGCGAAGCAGAAGGATTAGCTTCAAATCCATGCAACACAAATGATTTAGCTTCAAATACTTGCGATATAAATGATATAGCTTCAAATACAGACGATCAAACGAGTTAGCTTCAAAATCCATGCGATAAACTTGATTTAGCTTCAAATCAATGCGAAGTAGTAGGATGAGCTTCAAATCCATGCAACACAAATGATTTAGCTTCAAATACTTGCGATATAAATGATATACATTCAAATGCAGGCGAAACAAATGATTTAGCTTCGAATACTTGCGATATGAATGATATAGCTTCAAATGCAGGCGAAACAAACGTGTTAGCTTCTAATCCATGCGAAACTCATGGTTTAGCTTCAAATCAATGCGATGTAGAAGGTTTACCTTCAAATCCATGCTTAACAAATGATTTAGCTTCAAACACTTGGGATATACGTGATATAGCTTCAAATGCAGAAGATCAAACGAGTTAGCTTCAAAATCCATGCGATAAACTTGATTTAGCTTCAAATCAATGCGAAGTTGAAGGCTTAGCTTTCAATCCATGCGAAACAAATGATTTAGGTCCAGATACTTGCGGTATAAGTGATACAGCTTCAAATGCAGACGAAACAGACGAGTTAGTTTCATATCTATGCGAAACCCATGATTTAGCTTCAAATCAATGCGATGTAGAAGGATTAGCTTCAAATCCATGATTAACAAATGATGTAGCTTCGAATACTTGCGATATGAATGATATAGCTTCAAATGCAGGCGAAACAAACGTGTTAGCTTCTAATCCATGCGAAACTCATGATTTAGCTTCAAATCAATGCGATGTAGAAGGTTTACCTTCAAATCCATGCTTAACAAATGATTTAGCTTCAAACACTTGGGATATAAGTGATATAGCTTCAAATGCAGACGATCAAACGAGTTAGCTTCAAAATCCATGAGATAAACTTGATTTAGCTTCAAATCAATGCGAAGTAGAACGATTAGCTTCCAATCCATGCGAAACAAATGATTTAGGTCCAGATACTTGCGGTATAAGTGATACAGCTTCAAATGCAGACGAAACAAACGTGTTAGCTTCTAATCCATGCGAAACTCATGATTTAGCTTCAAATCAATGCGATGTAGGAGGTTTACCTTCAAATCCATGCGAAACAAATGATTTAGTTTCAAATACTTGCGATATAAATGATATAGCTTCAAATGCAGGCGAAGCACACGTGTTAGCTTCTAATCCATGCGAAACTCATGATTTAGCTTCAAATCAATGCGAAGTAGAAGGTTTACCTTCAAATCCATGCTTAAAAAATGATTTAGGTTCAAACACTTGGGATATAAGTGATATGGCATCAAATGCAGACGATCAAACGAGTTAGCTTCAAAATCCATGCGATAAACTTGATTTAGCTTCAAATCAATGCGAAGTAGAAGTATGAGCTGCAAATCCATGCAACACAAATGATTTAGCTTCAAATACTTGCGACATAAATGATATAGCTTCAAATGCAGGCGAAACAAACGAGTTAGCTTCTAATCCATGCGAAACTCATGATTTAGCTTCAAATCAATGCGATGTAGAAGGTTCACCTTCAAATCCATGCGCAACAAATGATTTAGCTTCAAACAGTTGGGATATAAGTGATATAGCTTGAAATGCAGACGATCAAACGAGTTAGCTTCAAAATCCATGCGATAAACTTGATTTAGCTTCAAATCAATGCGAAGTAGAAGGCTTAGCTTCCAATCCATGCGAAACAAATGATTTAGGTCCAGATACTTGCGGTATAAGTGATACAGCTTCAAATGCAGACGAAACAAACGAGTTAGTTTCATATCTATGCGAAACCCATGATTTAGCTTCAAATCAATGCGATCTAGAAAGATTGGCTTCACATCCATGCTTAACAAATGATTTAGCTTCGAATACTTGCGATATGAATGATATAGCTTCAAATGCAGGCGAAACAAACGTGTTAGCTTCTAATCCATGCGAAACTCATGATTTAGCTTCAAATCAATGCGATGTAGAATGTTTACCTTCAAATCCATGTTAACAAATGATTTAGCTTCAAACACTTGGGATATAAGTGATATAGCTTCAAATGCAGACGATCAAACGAGTTAGCTTCAAAATCCATGCGATAAACTTGATTTAGATTCAAATCAATGCGAAGTAGAAGGCTTAGCTTCAAATCCATGCGAAACAAATGATTTAGGTTCAGATACTTGCGGTATAAATGATACAACTTCAAATGCAGACGAAACAAACGAGTTCGCTTCATATCTATGCGAAACACATGATTTAGCTTCAAATCAATGCGATGTAGAAGGTTTACCTTCAAATCCATGCTTAACAAATGATTTAGCTTCAAATACTTGCGATATAAATGATATAGCTTCAAATGCAGGCGAAACAAACGTGTTTGCTTCTAATCCATGCGAAACTCATGATTTAGGTTCAAATAAATGCGATGTAGAAGGTTCACCTTCAAATCCATGCCCAACAAATGATTTAGCTTCAAACACTTGGGATATAAGTGATATGGCATCAAATGCAGACGATCAAACGAGTTAGATTCAAAATCCATGCGATAAACTTGATTTAGCTTCAAATCAATGCGAAGTAGAAGGATTAGCTTCAAATCCGTGGAACACAAATGTTTTAGCTTCAAATACTTGCGATATAAATGATATAGCTTCAAATGCAGGCGAAGCAAACGTGTTAGCTTCTAATCCATGCGAAACTCATGATTTAGCTTCAAGTCAATGCGATGTAGAAGGTTTACCTTCAAATCCATGCTTAACAAATGATTTAGCTTCAAATACTTGCGATATAAATGATATAGCTTCAAATGCAGGCGAAGCAAACGTGTTAGCTTCTAATCCATGCCAAACTCATGATTTAGCTTCAAATCAATGCGATGTAGAAGGTTTACCTTCAAATCCATGCTTAAAAAATGATTTAGGTTCAAACACTTGGGATATAAGTGATATGGCATCAAATGCAGACGATCAAACGAGTTAGCTTCAAAATCCATGCGATAAACTTGATTTAGCTTCAAATCAATGCGATGTAGAAGGTATACCTTCAAATCCATGCTTAACAAATGATTTAGCTTCAAATACTTGCGATATAAATGATATAGCTTCAAATGCAGGCGAAACAAACGTGTTAGCTTCTAATCCATGCGAAACTCATGATTTAGCTTCAAATCAATGCGATGTAGAAGGTTTACCTTCAAATCCATGCTTAAAAAATGATTTAGCTTCAAACACTTGGGATATAAGTGATATGGCATCAAATGCAGACGATCAAACGAGTTAGATTCAAAATCCATGCGAAAAACTTGATTTAACTTCAAATCAATGCGATGTAGAAGGTTTACCTTCAAATCCATGCTTAGCAAATGATTTCGCTTCAAATACTTGCGATATAAATGATATAGCTTCAAATGCAGGCGAAACAAACGTGTTAGCTTCTAATCCATGCGAAACTCATGATTTAGCTTCAAATCAATGCGATGTAGGAGGTTTACCTTCAAATCCATGCTTAACAAATAAATTAGCTTCAAACACTTGGGATATAAGTGATATAGCTTCAAATGCAGACGATCAAACAAGTTAGCCACAAAATCCATGCGATAAACTTGATTTAGTTTCAAATCAATGCGAAGTAGAAGGATTAGCTTCAAATCCATGCAACACAAATGATTTAGCTTCAAATACTTGCGATATGAATGATATAGCTTCAAATGCCGGCGAAACAAACGTGTTAGCTTCTAATCCATGCGAAACTCATGATTTAGCTTCAAATCAATGCGATGTAGAAGGTTTACCTTCAAATCCATGCTTAACAAATGATTTAGCTTCAAACACTTGGGATATAAGTGATATAGCTTCAAATGCAGAAGATCAAACGAGTTAGCTTCAAAATCCATGCGATAAACTTGATTTAGCTTCAAATCAATGCGAAGTAGAAGGCTTAGCTTTCAATCCATGCGAAACAAATGATTTAGGTCCAGATACTTGCGGTATAGGTGTTACAGCTTCAAATGCAGACGAAACAAACGAGTTAGTTTCATATCTATGCGAAACCCATGATTTAGCTTCAAATCAATGCGATGTAGAAGGATTAGCTTCAAATCCATGATTAACAAATGATTTAGCTTCGAATACTTGCGATATGAATGATATAGCTTCAAATGCAGGCGAAACAAACGTGTTAGCTTCTAATCCATGCGAAACTCATGATTTAGCTTCAAATCAATGCGATGTAGAAGGTTTACCTTCAAATCCATGCTTAACAAATGATTTAGCTTCAAACACTTGGGATATAAGTGATATAGCTTCAAATGCAGACGATCAAACGAGTTAGCTTCAAAATCCATGCGAAACTCATGATTTAGCTACAAATCAATGCGATGTAGAAGGTTTACCTTCAAATCCATGCTTAAAAAATGATTTAGCTTCAAACACTTGGGATATAAGTGATATGGCATCAAATGAAGACGATCAAACGAGTTAGATTCAAAACCCATGCGATAAACTTGATTTAGCTTCAAATCAATGCGAAGTAGAAGGGTTAGCTTCAAATCCGTGGAACACAAATGATTTAGCTTCAAATACTTGCAATATAAATGATATAGCTTCAAATGCAGGCGAAACAAACTAGTTAGCTTCTAATCCATGCGAAACTCATGATATAGCTTCAAATCAATGCGATGTAGAAGGTTTACCTTCAAATCCATGCTTAACAAATGATTTCGCTTCAAATATTTGCGATATAAATGATATAGCTTCAAATGCATGCGAAACAAACGTGTTAGCTTGTAATCCATGCGAAACTCATGATTTAGCTTCAAATCAATGCGATGTAGAAGGTTTAAGTTCAAATCCATGCTTAAAAAATGATTTAGGTTCAAACACTTGGGATATAAGTGAAAAAGCTTCAAATGCAGACGATCAAACGAGTTAGCTTCAAAATCCATGCGATAAACTTGATTTAGCTTCAAATCAATGCGAAGTAGAACGATTAGCTTCCAATCCATGCGAAACAAATGATTTAGGTCCAGATACTTGCGGTATAAGTGATACTGCTTCAAATGCAGACGAAACAAACGAGTTAGCTTCGTATCTATGCGAAACCCATGATTTAGCTTCAAATCAATGCGATGTAGAAGGTTTACCTTCAAATCAATGCTTAACAAATGATTTAGCTTCAAACACTTGGGATATAAGTGAAAAAGCTTCAAATGCAGACGATCAAACGAGTTAGCTTCAAAATCCATGCGATAAACTTGATTTAGCTTCAAATCAATGCAAAGTAGAAGGCTTAGCTTCAAATCCATGCGAAACAAATGATTTAGGTTCAGATACTTGCGGTATAAATGATACAGCTTCAAATGCAGACGAAACAAACGAGATAACTTCATATCTATGCGAAACACATGATTTAGCTTCAAATCAATGCGATGTAGAAGGTATACCTTCAAATCCATGCTTAACAAATTATTTAGCTTCAAATACTTGCGATATAAATGATATAGCTTCAAATGCAGGCGAAACAAACGTGTTAGCCTCTAATCCATGCGAAACTCATGATTTAGCTTCAAATCAATGCGATGTAGAAGGTTTACCTTCAAATCCATGCTTAAAAAATGATTTAGCTTCAAACACTTGGGATATAAGTGATATGGCATCAAATGCAGACGATCAAACGAGTTAGCTTCAAAATCCATGCGATAAACTTGATTTAGCTTCAAATCAATGCGAAGTAGAAGGCTTAGCTTCCAATCCATGCGAAACAAATGATTTAGGTCCAGATACTTGCGGTATAAGTGATACAGCTTCAAATGCAGACGAAACAAACGAGTTAGCTTCATATCTATGCGAAACCCATGATTTAGCTTCAAATCAATGCGATGTAGAAGGTTTACCTTCAAATCCATGCTTAACAAATGATTTAGCTTCAAATACTTGCGATATGAATGATATAGCTTCAAATGCAGACGATCAAACGAGTTAGTTTCATAATCCACGCGATAAATTTGATTTAGCTTCAAATCAATGCGAAGTAGAAGGCTTAGCTTCCAATCCATGCGAAACAAATGATTTAAGTTCAAATACTTGCGGTATAAGTGATACAGCTTCAAATGCAGACGAAACAAACGAGTTAGCTTCATATCTATGCGAAACACATGATTTAGCTTCAAATCAATACGATGTAGAAGGTTTACCTTCAAATCCATGCTTAACAAATGATTTAGCTTCAAATACTTGCGATATAAAGGAAATAGCTTCAAATGCAGGCGAAACAAACGTGTTAGCTTCTAATCCATGCGAATCTCATGATTTAGCTTCAAATCAATGCGATGTAGGAGGTTTACCTTCAAATCCATGCTTAACAAATGATTCCGCTTCAAATACTTGTGATATAAATGATATAGCTTCAAATGCAGGCGAAACAAACGTGTTAGCTTCTAATCCATGCGAAACTCATGATAAGCTTCAAATCAATGCGATGTAGGAGGTTTACCTTCAAATCCATGCTTAACAAATGATTTAGCTTCAAACACTTGGGATATAAGTGATATGGCATCAAATGAAGACGATCAAACGAGTTAGATTCAAAACCCATGCGATAAACTTGATTTAGCTTCAAATCAATGCGAAGTAGAAGGGTTAGCTTCAAATCCGTGGAACACAAATGATTTAGCTTCAAATACTTGCAATATAAATGATATAGCTTCAAATGCATGCGAAACAAACGTGTTAGCTTGTAATCCATGCGAAACTCATGATTTAGCTTCAAATCAATGCGATGTAGAAGGTTTAAGTTCAAATCCATGCTTAAAAAATGATTTAGGTTCAAACACTTGGGATATAAGTGAAAAAGCTTCAAATGCAGACGATCAAACGAGTTAGCTTCAAAATCCATGCGATAAACTTGATTTAGCTTCAAATCAATGCGAAGTAGAACGATTAGCTTCCAATCCATGCGAAACAAATGATTTAGGTCCAGATACTTGCGGTATAAGTGATACTGCTTCAAATGCAGACGAAACAAACGAGTTAGCTTCGTATCTATGCGAAACCCATGATTTAGCTTCAAATCAATGCGATGTAGAAGGTTTACCTTCAAATCAATGCTTAACAAATGATTTAGCTTCAAACACTTGGGATATAAGTGAAAAAGCTTCAAATGCAGACGATCAAACGAGTTAGCTTCAAAATCCATGCGATAAACTTGATTTAGCTTCAAATCAATGCAAAGTAGAAGGCTTAGCTTCAAATCCATGCGAAACAAATGATTTAGGTTCAGATACTTGCGGTATAAATGATACAGCTTCAAATGCAGACGAAACAAACGAGATAACTTCATATCTATGCGAAACACATGATTTAGCTTCAAATCAATGCGATGTAGAAGGTATACCTTCAAATCCATGCTTAACAAATTATTTAGCTTCAAATACTTGCGATATAAATGATATAGCTTCAAATGCAGGCGAAACAAACGTGTTAGCTTCTAATCCATGCGAAACTCATGATTTAGCTTCAAATCAATGCGATGTAGAAGGTTTACCTTCAAATCCATGCTTAAAAAATGATTTAGCTTCAAACACTTGGGATATAAGTGATATGGCATCAAATGCAGACGATCAAACGAGTTAGCTTCAAAATCCATGCGATAAACTTGATTTAGCTTCAAATCAATGCGAAGTAGAAGGCTTAGCTTCCAATCCATGCGAAACAAATGATTTAGGTCCAGATACTTGCGGTATAAGTGATACAGCTTCAAATGCAGACGAAACAAACGAGTTAGCTTCATATCTATGCGAAACCCATGATTTAGCTTCAAATCAATGCGATGTAGAAGGTTTACCTTCAAATCCATGCTTAACAAATGATTTAGCTTCAAATACTTGCGATATGAATGATATAGCTTCAAATGCAGACGATCAAACGAGTTAGTTTCATAATCCACGCGATAAATTTGATTTAGCTTCAAATCAATGCGAAGTAGAAGGCTTAGCTTCCAATCCATGCGAAACAAATGATTTAAGTTCAAATACTTGCGGTATAAGTGATACAGCTTCAAATGCAGACGAAACAAACGAGTTAGCTTCATATCTATGCGAAACACATGATTTAGCTTCAAATCAATACGATGTAGAAGGTTTACCTTCAAATCCATGCTTAACAAATGATTTAGCTTCAAATACTTGCGATATAAAGGAAATAGCTTCAAATGCAGGCGAAACAAACGTGTTAGCTTCTAATCCATGCGAATCTCATGATTTAGCTTCAAATCAATGCGATGTAGGAGGTTTACCTTCAAATCCATGCTTAACAAATGATTCCGCTTCAAATACTTGTGATATAAATGATATAGCTTCAAATGCAGGCGAAACAAACGTGTTAGCTTCTAATCCATGCGAAACTCATGATTAGCTTCAAATCAATGCGATGTAGGAGGTTTACCTTCAAATCCATGCTTAACAAATGATTTAGCTTCAAACAGTTCGGATATAAGTGATATAGCTTGAAATGCAGACGATCGAACGAGTAAGCTTCAAAATCTATGCGATAAACTTGATTTAGCTTCAAATCAATGCGAAGTAGAAGGCTTAGCTTCCAATCCATGCGAAACAAATGGTTTAGGTCCAGATACTTGCGGTATAAGTGATACAGCTTCAAATGCAGACGAAACAAACGAGTTAGCTTCATATCTATGCGAAACCCATGATTTAGCTTCAAATCAATGCGATGTAGAAGGTTTACCTTCAAATCCATGCTTAACAAATGATTTAGCTTCAAATACTTGCGATATGAATGATATAGCTTCAAATGCAGGCGAAACATACGTGTTAGCTTCTAATCCATGCGAAATTCATGATTTAGCTTCAAATTAATGCGATGTAGATTGTTTACCTTCAAATCCATGCTTAACAAATGATTTAGCTTCAAACACTTGGGATATAAGTGATATGGCGTCAAATGCAGACGATCAAACGAGTTAGATTCAAAATCCATGCGATAAACTTGATTTAGCTTCAAATCAATGCGAAGTAGAAGGATTAGCTTCAAATCCATGCGAAACAAATGATTTAAGTTCAAATACTTGCGGTATAAGTGATACAGCTTCAAATGCAGACGAAACAAACGAGTTAGCTTCATATCTATGCGAAACACATGATTTAGCTTCAAATCAATACGATGTAGAAGGTTTACCTTCAAATCCATGCTTAACAAATGATTTAGCTTCAAATACTTGCGATATAAATGAAATAGCTTCAAATGCAGGCGAAACAAACGTGTTAGCTTCTAATCCATGCGAAACTCATGATTTAGCTTCAAATCAATGCGATGTAGGAGGTTTACCTTCAAATCCATGCTTAACAAATAATTTAGCTTCAAACACTTGGGACATAAGTGATATAGCTTCAAATGCAGACGATCAAACGAGTTAGCTTCAAAATCCACGCGATAAATTTGATTTAGCTTCAAATCAATGCGATGTAGAAGGTTTACCTTCAAATCCATGCTTAACAAATGATTTCGCTTCAAATACTTGCGATATAAATGATATAGCTTCAAATGCAGGCGAAACAAACGTGTTAGCTTCTAATCCATGCGAAACTCATGATTTAGCTTCAAATCAATGCGATGTAGGAGGTTTACCTTCAAATCCATGCTTAAGAAATAAATTAGATTCAAACACTTGGAATATAAGTGATATAGCTTCAAATGCAGACGATCAAACAACTTAGCCACAATATCCATGCGACAAACTTGATTTAGCTTCAAATCAATGCGAAGTAGAAGGCTTTGCTTCCCATCCATGCGAAACAAATGATTTAAGTTCAAATACTTGCGGTATAAGTAATACAGCTTCAAATGCAGACGAAACAAACGAGTTAGCTTCATATCTATGCGAAACACATGATTTAGCTTCAAATCAATACGATGTAGAAGGTTTACCTTCAAATCCATGCTTAACAAATGATTTAGCTTCAAATACTTGCGATATAAATGAAATAGCTTCAAATGCAGGCGAAACAAACGTGTTAGCTTCTAATCCATGCGAAACTCATGATTTAGCTTCAAATCAATGCGATGTAGGAGGTTTACCTTCAAATCCATGCTTAACAAATAATTTAGCTTCAAACACTTGGGACATAAGTGATATAGCTTCAAATGCAGACGATCAAACGAGTTAGCTTCAAAATCCACGCGATAAATTTGATTTAGCTTCAAATCAATGCGATGTAGAAGGTTTACCATCAAATCCATGCTTAACAAATGATTTAGCTTCAAATACTTGCGATGTAAATGATATAGCTTCAAATGCAGGCGAAACAAACGAGTTAGCATCTAATCCATGCGAAACTCATGATTTAGATTCAAATCAATGCGATGTAGAAGTTTCACCTTCAAATCCATGCGCAACAAATGATTTAGCTTCAAACAGTTCGGATATAAGTGATATAGCTTGAAATGCAGACGATCAAACGAGTAAGCTTCAAAATCTATGCGATAAACTTGATTTAGCTTCAAATCAATGCGAAGTAGAAGGCTTAGCTTCCAATCCATGCGAAACAAATGATTTAGGTTCAGATACTTGCGGTATAAGTGATACAGCTTCAAATGCAGACGAAACAAACGAGTTAGCTTCTAATCCATGCGAAACTCATGATTTAGCTTCAAATCAATGCGATCTAGAAGGTTTACCTTCAAATCCATGCTTAACAAATGATTTCGATTCAAATACTTGCGATATAAATGATATAGCTTCAAATGCAGGCGAAACAAACGTGTTAGCTTCTAATCCATGCGAAACTCATGATTTAGCTTCAAATCAATGCGATGTAGGAGGTTTACCTTCAAATCCATGCTTAACAAATAATTTAGCTTCAAACACTTGGGACATAAGTGATATAGCTTCAAATGCAGACGATCAAACGAGTTAGCTTCAAAATCCACGCGATAAATTTGATTTAGCTTCAAATCAATGCGATGTAGAAGGTTTACCTTCAAATCCATGCTTAACAAATGATTTAGCTTCAAATACTTGCGATGTAAATGATATAGCTTCAAATGCAGGCGAAACAAACGAGTTAGCATCTAATCCATGCGAAACTCATGATTTAGCTTCAAATCAATGCGATGTAGAAGTTTCACCTTCAAATCCATGCGCAACAAATGATTTAGCTTCAAACAGTTCGGATATAAGTGATATAGCTTGAAATGCAGGCGAAACAAACGTGTTAGCTTCTAACCCATGCGAAACTCATGATTTAGCTTCAAATCAATGATATGTAGGAGGTTTACCTTCAAATCAATGCTTAACAAATGATTTAGCTTCAAACACTTGGGATATATGTGAAAAAGCTTCAAATGCAGACGATCAAACGAGTTAGCTACAAAATCCATGCGATAAACTTGATTTAGCTTCAAATCAATGCAAAGTAGAAGGCTTAGCTTCCAATCCATGCGAAACAAATGACTTAGGTTCAGATACTTGCGGTATAAGTGATACAGCTTCAAATGCAGACGAAACAAACGAGTTAGCTTCTAATCCATGCGAAACTCATGATTTAGCTTCAAATCAATGCGATGTAGAAGGTTTACCTTCAAATCCATGCTTAACAAATGATTTCGCTTCAAATACTTGCGATATAAATGATATAGCTTCAAATGCAGGCGAAGCAAACGTGTTAGCTTCTAATCCATGCGAAACTCATGATTTAGCTTCAAATCAATGCGATGTAGGAGGTTTACCTTCAAATCCATGCTTAACAAATAATTTAGCTTCAAACACTTGGGACATAAGTGATATAGCTTCAAATGCAGGCGAAACAAACGTGTTAGATTCTAATCCATGCGAAACTAATGATTTAGCTTCAAATCAATGCGATGTAGGAGGTTTACCTTCAAATCCATGCTTAACAAATAATTTAGCTACAAACACTTGGGACATAAGTGATATAGCTTCAAAAGCAGACGATCAAACGAGTTAGCTTCAAAATCCATGCGATAAACTTGATTTAGCTTCAAATCAATGCGAAGTAGAAGGATGAGCTTCAAATCCATGCAACACAAATGATTTAGTTTCAAATCAATGCGAAGTAGAAGGATTAGCTTCAAATCCGTGGCACACAAATGATTTAGCTTCAAATACTTGCGATATAAATGATATAGCTTCAAATGCAGGCGAAACAAAGAGTTAGCTTCTAATCCATGCGAAACTCATGATTTAGGTTCAAATAAATACGATGTAGAAGGTTCACCTTCAAATCCATGCCCAACAAATGATTTAGCTTCAAACACTTGGGATATAAGTGATATAGCTTGAAATGCAGACGATCAAACCAGTTAGCTTCAAAATCCATGCGATAAACTTGATTTAGCTTCAACTCAATGCGAAGTAGAAGGCTTAGCTTCAAATCCATGCGAAACAAATGATTTAGGTTCAGATACTTGCGGTATAAATGATACAGCTTCAAATGCAGGCGAAACAAACGAGTTAGCTTCATATCTATGCGAAACACATGATTTAGCTTCAAATCAATGCGATGTAGAAGGTTTACCTTCAAATCCATGCTTAACATATGATTTAGCTGCAAATACTTGCGATATAAATGATATAGCTTCAAATGCAGGCGAAACAAACGTGTTAGCTTCTAATCCATGCTAAACTCATGATTTAGCTTCAAATCAATGCGATGTAGAAGGTTTACCTTCAAATCCATGCTTAAAAAATGAT